>NC_137810.1:66649742-66672242 GCF_963921795.1 Nannobrachium achirus | reverse complement strand
GAGCTGGGATAATTTACTGTAATAAATACAAGGAGAAGTATTAAAAAAAGAAAGAAGAAAAGAAAGAAAAAGATAGGCCTACTGTGATAGAAATGATGGTCTGGGTCAGGCCTATATAGGTCTTGTCTTAAAGGTGTAGAAACACACACAATCAGTTACAGTTACAGAGACTATTAATATTACTATATTACTATTACTAATAGTAAGTAGGCCTAGAGTAAGAAAGGGCCCTCTTACATCTAACGACTTTGAAAAGATTTCTCAATCGTAATAAAATCGAGGCTAGTCGCGGCGCGCTCCCGTGACTCAGTCGTTACTCAATCGTTACATGTGAGGTAGTGGTCCGACTCGATTTTTACCCCAACTTGAGAGCCAGATTCTGTTACGAGAATATCAAACTGGTTTAATATTTTCACAAATCGGGGCTGAGTCTGAATGAATACAATGACGTAGCCTAGCCTACAACCAAAAAAGAACAAGCCAAAAGCCAAGCCAATCATTCCCCAAAAGACGCTGCCTGAGCTGCCAGCCTGGTCGTTGTTGGTGCGGCTACTACGACAGCCCATTATTAGTTATTTCTCTGCGTTTCCATTATTCCAAACATTCAACGTTGATAATAGTTGATAGGATCGATCTGCGCCGGCTAGACTGAGAGGAGAGAACTAGAGAGGAGAGGCACAGAGGGCTGGGGGAGGAAGGCGGAGCTCGGTGTGTGTGTGTGTGTGTGTGTGTGTGTGTGTGTGTGTGTGTGTGTGTGTGTGTGTGTGCGTGCGTGCGTGCACTGCATGTGCAGTGATGGAAAAAGTAATCAAGTAAAAGTATCAATACTGCAATACTGTGATAACAGATCTAACAACTGAAATCTTTGAAAAATCATCCTACAGTCTTTGGGGAGTCTTTTTCAAATCTTATAGTGTGAGGGGTAGTCTTTAAGAAATCATTACCAAATCTGTCCACAATCTTACCAAAGTTGTTAGGTGTAAGGCTAGCTTAAGCTATTATTAGTAAGTAATAGCCCAGTAGCAACATGAAGCAGCCAGGGGGCGGCCTTCACTGCCACTTCAGCACGGGGGAGTTATCATAAATCCGTGTAAATTGTCATTGTGCATGTATGATGCGTGGGTGCTTGTAGGCGGACTGTAAGTGACGTGTTGTCCAATGAAACGGCACGTGAAACAGGAGGATGTGCCAGTGGTGTGCGAAACACCGGTGGTGGAGGTTGTGTGAGCTGACTCTGAGCTTTAACTCTCCTACTGCCAGATTATTTATTTATTTATTGGGTCTGGCGCCATCAAAAAGCGGCTTACCTTTGCGACGTTATAGTAGATAGACAGACAGACATTTATTTTATTTTTATTTATTTTTTTGGTTGTGCAATAGTGCACTTTGGTCTGCCAGGCAGCAGAGGGCGGCGTCATGCGAGAATGAATGTGAATTTGCCTGTTATGTGTTGAAGAAGAAGAAGACCAGTCACTGGCCACAGAGCCTCAGAGCCAGAGAAAATCAACAAGGAAGTGAATTGTTCTCCGTTGATGTTAACGCATAATGGATTTTTTACACCATCACCGCGGAAAATGTGTTTACAGTAGACGGCCGCGCGACGCCTCATCAGCTTACAGTCATCAGACGAACGAACCGAACGAGCGCCGTATTGGCATCGAGGTTCTGTAAAAAATGGGGCGAACGTGAACGTTCGAAGCGGCGGGAGAGTTAACATGGTGTGACCGTGGGCACAGAGCGCTGCGCTACGTCGTCTTCCCACACAGAACGGGGCAGGCACAGGCGACTCGACAGCGTAGCAAGGATTATCTTGTAGCCAATGAGAATGAATGCATTTGTGGGAGTGTGAATGAATTAACTTGTTAGTGAATGAATGAAGGGGGGGTTTATAGGGAAGATAGCAAACAACACATCCTGCCTCCGTATATAAAAGAACTTCCGCAGGCTCAATACCTACTGCTCCACGAGGGCCGAGGGCCACTGGGTGCCTGCAGCCGAATGTCTGAAGAATCTCTAGGAACTTCTGGAGGCAACACACATACACACACACACACACACACACACACACACACGCACACACACACACACACACACACACACACACACACACACACACACACACACACGCACACACACACACAAAGATCTACTTTATGTCCTATTCTGTCACAGAAGCAGGTTAAAACCACATATATTAGAGCAGTAGCTCTGGCAGGTCAGACATTCCAACTGCATGATTATTTTGTGTCAATCCTTATTTCTTTCCTTAATCCTACACTTACGGCAGAGAAGATACAGACTAGGGTTAATTTCATGGTGAAGGCTAGGTGAAATCTGTAATCGATTTATGGTTATTAGCTGAATTGACCAGGCTCTATTGCACACAGTTATTATTCCATTTTTTGTTCAATTTCACACCAAATCTTCAATACCAAGCTCCCTTATTCCCTTCCCAATTTCTTCAGGATCTTGACAGGTCATATATGCCAAATAAAACACATTGTTAATGCTCTCTCAAACTGGGAGGCATCGTTGATAATGTTGTATGGCAGAGAATTAAAACCCTCACCTGTAAAAAAAAATAAAAAAATAATGTATTTTTTAGTGTATTTGAGTAAAAGTGCAAAACCATCAGGGATGGGACTATAATCCTTATTGTGTTTAAAAAAAATTAATCACAATAATATGAAAGTAGGAGGAGGAGGAGGGGGGGGGGGTTAAATACACTGTTTTAATAATTGATAGAATTGTTACAGTATACTAAACGGAAATATAGATATATAGTGTGGGCTTGTAGAATATTTTTCATTTTGCCCTAGAAATGTATTTTAATCGTGTGGTGGGGGGCTCAGCCCGCGTCCACTAAGTAGAGTAAGCTATCAATGTCCACTGATACCTTTGGTTTGATGAGGGGCGAAAGAGGAACATAGCGTTAGGGAGAACTCCACTAACGCTATGGACCAGAGCTAGTTTAGATGGTGGACCAGCATGGGACCAGCACAGACCAGCACCAGCACGAACCAGCATAAACCAGCATATACCAGCACCAGCACAGACCAGCATGAACCAGCATAAACCAGGATAGACCAGCACAGACCAGCACCGACCAGCACCAGCATAGACCAGCACCTGCACAGACCAGCAGTAAAACACAACATGTGCTGGTTCAGCACAGACCAGCAGTAAAACACAACATATGATGTGCTGGTTCAGCACAGACCAGCAGTAAAACACAACATGTGCTGGTTCTGGTGCTGGTCTTAATGCTGGTCAAAACTACTCAACAGGCGGCTGACAAGACTCACATCACAGACAGGACCAGGGTTTCTTTCGACAGAGCTAGGGCTCAACTTCAGTCAAAATAAACTAAACTAATTCGTTACTCACCTCAACAAAGGTCGTTTTGTGTTGTTGAAAGTCTATTCTCCACGTTGGGAAACCTCTCAGCATCCCACCCAGTCTGTAAAATACACTATTTGAGCAGAAAATAAAACATGTTCGCCAGACGTGCTACTGTGTTTACTCCACAGTAGTCTACGCCCTAAAGATTATGACCATGGTAATATTTTGACAATATCTGTAGGGGTCACTGTGGAGTAAAACACAATACTTTCCGTCTGGCGAACATGTTTTATTTTCTGCTCAAAAAGTGTATTTTACAGACTGTGTGGGGTGCTGAGAGGTTACCCACCGCAGAGAATAGACTTTCAACAACACAAACCGACCTTTGTAGAGGTGAGTAGCGAATTAGTAGCCGCAAATTGCAACACTAGATTTTTTGTATACTCGGATGAATCTAGGGTTGCAATACCTCCCATAGGGATCCAATGCATGAAAACAGTTTTTTGCTATCTGATTGTATTAAACGACTTCAAACTCACCAATATTGTGGCTCTATGGAAAGCTTGGAATTTACTCTTTCTATCTGCAAAGTGTTTGTTTCAGAAAAATCCACAGTAGACATGTTATGAGTTACTTTCTATCCAAGAAATTTGGTTTAGGTGATCATTTTTTCTAAGTCCTGGAGTTTGGAAGCGCTTGTGGAAAATCCCTCAGTGGTCCTGTGACCACCTGGTTCTAAATGTCACATTATGCAGGAGGCAGCGGGACGTTGCGTTATAGAAGACGAGCGCTTCCGAAGTTCAACACTTAGAAAATAAACCGTGTCTGCTCGGATTTCTTGACAGAAAATAAATCATAACAATTATACGGTGGATTTTTCAGAAACAAACACTTTGCAGATAGCAAGAGTAAATTCCAAGCTTTCCATAGAGCCGCAATATTGGTGTGTTTGACGTCGTTTAATACAATCAGATAGCAAAATAACGTTTTGATGCATTGGCTGCCTATGGGAGGTATTGCAACCCTAGATTCATCCGAGTATACAAAAAATCTAGTGTTGCAATTTGCGGCTAGCGAATTAGTTTAGTTTAGTTTGACTGAAGTTGAGCCCTCGTAGGGAAAATAAATCCTGGTCCTGTCTGTGAGTCAGCCGCCTGTCAGAGAGACCTCGCTAGAGCAACGGTGGACCGATAGGCTATACTATGACATGACAGTTTACAGTTTCAGGGAACAGTGGCTTGAACCAGAAAAGTGGCTGCGGTTCTCTGCCATGGTCTTCAGAAGGTTATTCACAAGAACGCAACACTTCGTATTCCTATTTTTATTGAATTCGTATTCAGAAACGACGAAGCAAAAGGTTATGCTAAAAAAAGTGTGCAGAATTGAATACAAATAGGAATATTAACGGGGAAAGCGAAGAGACAACCAGTGTGCGCTCTTTATAAACAGACAATAAACGACATAAAGAACGAAAGGTTTCGTACGAAACCATGGTTTTCTTAGTTTAGGAGAAATGCACTCCTCTTGGGTTATCGCGCCTCCTAGCGTGCGATACAGAGCTACACATATGCTCCCGAATGACAAAGTCGGAGGGTATGCCAGTCAAAGCGCCCCGCCCCAACCGAGGGCATAAGGCGCGAGACTGGCATGTGTACTTCCTCTTAACAACACCGTTCCTCTGCACGCAACATGCGCGCGAAGGGGCGTTTGAGGAGTGCATTTCTCCTAAACTAAGAAAACCATGGTTTCGTACGAAACCTTTCGTTTTCTGTCATTTACTCGAAATGCACTCCTCTTGGGTCACATAAACCCCCGGAAGCGCACACCCTCAAATTCCGCCCGCTCCGCCTGACAGGAGACCACACCCCCGGCGTGGCCCCTCCCCCACGGAGCCCCGAGCCCACCGGACTCGAGAGCGGAAGAAAGTAGAAAGACCCTGACAGACCGAAATCCGCCTTATGAACTAATAGGCCGACCAGGTCCGCCTCATAAAACCCTGACAGGCTGGAGCCCGCCTACTCACTAATAGGCCCACTAGCAGCCGTTTTATAAGGAAACAGGGTCCCCCCCTTTTACCGAGAGCAAAGGGACTTGGTCTCAGCTATAAAAAAGGGGGAAAAAGTCTTTAACTAGAGGAGGCGGCAACACCCAGGACCGAATGCGCCAATGAAGATGGAGCCACGTCCAAATGGTAAAAAACCACAAAAGTCGACGGAGTCGACCAGTTAGCCGCCGAACAGATCTCTTGGATCGAGACACCCCTGGCTAGAGCCCAGGAGGTCGACATTCCCCTAGTGTCATGAGCCCTTAGGCCCTCAGGAACCGGGACTTTAGCACAAGTGTAGGCCATCTTTATGGCCTGCACAATCCACCTTGAAAGTGAAGCTTTAGCCACCGCTTTCCGTCTAGGACCACTTTTAAAAGTGACAAACAGTTGGTTTGACGCTCTAATAGCCCTCGTCTTCTCACAGTAAATCCTCAAGGATCTTACCGGGCAAAGACAATGTAGACGCCTATCCTCCTCCGAAGAAAACGGAGGAGGATGAAAAGCCACCAACTCGGTTGGCTCATGTATAATCACACGGTTCTTTGGGACAAACGCCAAATGGGGTTTTAGCAGAACCTTCTTGCCATCCTCACAGAATCTCATGCACACCGGGTCCACCGATAACGCATGTAGATCACTGACTCTCTTGGCTGTAGACAAAGCCAACAAAAGACTAGTCTTAAAACTCAAAAGCTTTAAGCTCGCCGCCTCCAGAGGCTCAAACGGTGGACGGCACAGCCCGTCCAACACCACACCCAAATCCCACGATGGGAAAAGGGACCTAGTAACCGGTTTAAGCTGGTGCACACCCGCTAAAAACCGAGCCACCAGACGGTGTCTACCCACCGTCTTACCCTCAAAGCCCACATGGCACGCTGACAGCGCCGCCAAGTAACCTTTAATGGTAGAAAAGGCAAGACCACTTTCTAACTTTTCCTGAAGGAAATTCACAACAAGCTGGACCGGAGCCTCAAACGCCACCACCGGTGACGTACGCTCCGCACACCAGTCTTCAAAGATCCTCCACCTCTTATCATAAGCCGACCGCGTGGACGAAGCCCTAGCACTTTGAATAGTCTGAACCGCCCCTGGTGTCAGACCCAAAGCGCTCAAAGACTCCCCTTCACGGGCCAAACCTGAAGGTCTAGCTTCGCCGGGTCGGGATGGAAGATCTCCTGCCCTGCCTGCCGTAGCAGATCTCTGATTGGCGGCAGAGGCCACGGGTTGCCGTAAAGGAGGGGAGATATCTCCGACCTCCACACGCCCCACCCCGGAGCCACCAACAATAGTTTGAGGCCGAACCGCCTGACCCTCTCCAAAGTCTGGGGGATCAGTTCCAACGGAGGAAACGCGTACAGCAGTTCCCTCGGCCAGTCGTGAGCCAGAGCATCCAGCCCCAGTGGGGCTGGCCCCGTCGCAGAGAAGAAAAGTGTACACTTCGCGTTCTCTGCTGACGCGAACAAGTCGACTTGAGGCTGACCGAACCTGCTCCAAATCTGTCTCACCACTCCCGGGTGGAGGGACCAATTTGCATAAAGGGGCTCCCCCCTGGACAGCAGATCTGCTCCGCTGTTCAGAAGCCCCGGAATGTGCGACGCCTTGATCGACGCCAAACGTGGTTCCCACCACAGCGTCAGATCCCGCGCCAGCTGATTGAGAGCCGGGGAGGAGAGGCCCCCCTGCTTGTTGATATAGCACATGGTCGTCGTGTTGTCCGTCCTGATCAACACGTGACACCCTTCCACAAAAGGCAAAAAATGTTTCAACGCCAGAAACACTGCCTTTAATTCCAGGAAATTGATGTGCCGCTTCTGTAGAGCGGAGTCCCAAACTCCCCTCACCGAACGGCCCTCGTGCGTTGCGCCCCAACCACTGAGGCTGGCGTCCGTTGTGATCACTTTCCGTGACACCACCACGCCCATACTGACCCCCTGGGACAGAAGAGTCACGTCCACCCACGGTCTCAGTGTGTACACACACCCTGGGGACACCTTGACCTTGCGGCGACCTTGTGTCGAGTGGATCTTGAGTGCCAACATCCACTTTTGAAAAGGCCTCATATACAGCCTGCCCAGCCTGAGTAGATGGATAGTTGAGGCCATCAGCCCTGACATAATCATGCAGCGCTTGTACGTGACCACTCTGCCCACGCGAAAAGATTTCGCGCAGGCCACGATCTTGACTAATCGCTCCTGTGAGAGTCGAGCCGTCATATTTATTGAGTCCAGCGAGATCCCCAAAAAGGTGGTCTGCTGAGCTGGTGTTAACATACTCTTTTTGAAGTTTATGTTGAACCCCAGAGAGGTTAACTGCGACATCACCACATTGGTGAGACGTGTCACCTCCTCTCTTGAACTTGCGCTTATTAACCAATCGTCCAGGTACGTCGCAAGTCGGATTCCCTGCTGCCGCAGGGGAGCTATAGCCGCTTGTGTCACTTTGACAAACACGCGGGGAGACAGAGAGAGGCCGAACGGGAGAACAGTGTATTCGTACACTTTCCCCTCGAAACCGAACCTCAGGAATTTTCTGTGTGGGGGGTAAATTCCCACATGCTGGTACGCGTCCTTCAAATCGAGGGACGTCCAATAATCGTTGATTCTGATCGAGCGCAATAGCGCTACGATCGTCAACATTTTGAAACTGTACTTTACCAGAAAATTGTTGAGGGCTTTTAGGTCCAGAATGGGCCTCAGCCCCCCCCCTTTCTTTGGCACAACGAAATAATGAGAATAAAACCCCAGACCGAGCTGATCTGTGGAAACTTCCCTGATCGCTCCTTTCCCCAATAAAGAGTGAATCTCCTCCCTCAGAATCAAAGCGGCCTGCCCCTTTGCATGCGTGAATATCACTCTGTCTGACAAGGGAGGCTGGGTTGAGAATTGTAGCCTGTATCCCTGCCTCACGGTGCGAAGCACCCAGGGACACGGCTTGCATGCTTTCCATTGAGTTAAATGCTTTGACAAAGGATTCTGAATGGGAGCTGACGTCAGACCTAACGGAATGTGATTGATAGGAATGCACGGTATGTGCATCCCCGGACACGACTCTGACGTCACCGGTAACGCGGAAGTCAAAGGGACTCGAGACTGAGACACGTGACTTACTACTGAGCGTGACACCGTCTTGCTGTGAAGCGAGGGCCTTACGTTTAATGCCTTTATCACCGGCGACAACACTTTGTTGCACGGTGGGACAGGAGGCAGAGGAGGAGTGTAAAAAGGAACGCCTTCTTGTAAACACGTCCTGTCTAAAACCCTGTTTAATACTGCTGTCGCAGCTGGGGCTGGGATAGCTAAACAAGAAAGACCTCTCTGCAACCTTCTTACCTTGGCTGGCGCTTTGGCGCCCTCTCGTGTCGGAAGGGGGGAACACTTGTTGTTCCGGCCCTTGAGTTGAGGCTGTGGAACAATTAAACCTTTTATATTGGAAATGCCCCTTAAGGGGGTTTCCTTGAAGGCTGTTTGTGTTTGTGATTGTGGTACTGGGCATGCATAATTTATATATGGATGTCCCCACTGGGGATTCTCCATTGTGTGTGCATTGTGAAAGAAGAGACCTTGTTTCGCAGACACATTCTTTACTTGGGAGAAAACATTTGGCACAGTAACAAAATTCACATTTACATTGGATTCCTCCACCCTGGGTGGCAGGATCAAAAGTGCACTGTGCTTGCGCGCTGGAGAGCCGTCCATGACCCTGTCTCCGTGCGCCGAGGGTGAGAAGGCCCTCTTTCTCAAAGTGTCATTTTCTCGACCCTCTCCCACGCCCCCTCACTGCTGCACTGTATGAAGGGCGAGCTGGTGGGCGCATCTCCTGGTGCTGGGAGCCCTGGTTGCTCTGACTTCTGTTCCTGCTCGTGCCCGAGGAGGAAGACGGAGCTCTAGGAGAACGATGGGGTTTCCCGCCCTGTCGGGGGGGTCCCTGATATCTCTCCCTATTACGGGAAGAGCGTCCTGAGTAGCCTGACTGTTCTTTCCCTTTATCAGGTTTACCCAAAACAGCATCCACCACTTCTTTTTGGGCTTTATTGGTGTCGGTGATGACACGGAGGAAGGGTAACGCTCCCTCGAAGAGACTGTTGGGGGCTGTGTCCAGGCCCCTCAGCTCCTCTCGCCTCTCGCTGGCCTTTGGTTCGTCGCCTTGGAAGGGGACTTTCTGCAGCCACCTGAACCTCTCCATGCTGACAGCGACGTCCATCCCTCTGCCAGCCCATTGGATGGCATGGACGTTGCTCACTATTGCCAGCTGTAGCATGGCATCCCATTCAGCATAGGCTTCAGGAGGGAGGCGGTCCTTGTTTTGGAGCAGCATCTCTGCCATGGCTCCATTCATCAGCCCCACCACGTTTAAACTTTTCACAGAGAGCCCTGCAGCTTTATAAACATTTTTAACCATGTTGGAGACCTTGTTCTCGTCCTTGTTCTTGAACTTGGGCACAGGCTCCTGAGTGAAGGGGCATTCCGTGGGTTTAAACTGGGCACAGAAGAACTGATTAGTGGCGACATCCACAGGGGGAAGGCCGCCCACGCCAAACTTGTCCTCATCCGCCAGTGAGGTTGACAGAGCCATCTTCCCGGGCTCTCTGTGTTCTTTCCATGTGGAATGGAGAGCTTCTTTGAGCCCCGGGGTAGCGGGTAGCTTCTGAGAGCGAGGGACTGGTGTCTGTACCTCTCTCTTGCCCGCAAACTTGATCTCCGTTGAGCTCGCAGGGCGAGGCTCCACTGGCATAGTGAGGCCCATCTTGGCCACCGCCAGCTCAACCACTGCCAGCAGGTCCAGTTCTTGTGGGGTGGATTCTGCTGTGGCGCCCACCTTCTCCTTATCCACCGCTGCCTTCTTGGCAGGGGCGATGGGGGGGGCTTGGGGTGAGGTGCGAGGGGTGCCGCCATGACGGGGGCTTAGCATCACAATGTCCTCACTTGTCTCCTCTTGAACCAAACCGTCCTCCTCCTCCTCCTCTTCATCTTCCTCCTCTTCTCCTTCCATGGCATCTTCCTCCTCCTCGGAGGTGCCAAACTCGTCCGAGCCGCGAGGCACTTTACGTGGCACGTTCTGTTGGGACGTTAAGAGAGGGGGGAAAGAGGGGGGGGCGGTGACCGTTGGAGTCGTCAGGAACGGGTTGGTGGGGTGAGGAGTCCCACTGGTGGCCGCCTCGGCGGCGACCGGAGACAATGGCCCCGCCTGGAGTGGTCCCTGGAGGCTAGCCTGCAGGGCGGCGGAGGCCTGGAGAGGCCCGGTGCTGGTCAAACCAGGACCGGGCGTGAAGGAGAAGCGCGGGGTAGAGCCGAACATGCCGGGTCCACCACTGTGCGCTGTGGTAGAAATAGTGTACATCGGAGCGAAGCTACTGCGGATAGGTTCGCAAACACTAGGAGCCGCCTGGACAAACCTTGCTGCGGTGCTGGAAACAGGCCCGCTTCTTTGTCCTGGCGTGGCGGGGATCTGAGCGCCGTGTTCCATCTGAGCTCCCCGAGCGACGTGGCTTTGTTTGGGCCTTGCAGCGTCCATGTTCATGACCACCAGCAGACGCTGGTGAAGAACGGCCGCGTCCATCGTCGCGCAGAACACGCAGCTGTTTGGGAAGTAGAAACCTTGCCAAGCGTGTTGTAGCTCCAGACAGCCCAGGCAGATGGAATGCGGGTCCTCAGCGGCGATGAAGCGGCTGCACTCCGGATCCCCGCAGCGTCGAGGGAGGGGTGGTGAAAACAGACCCTCGCTAGACATGACGACGGTAAGCTAAGCTAACCTAGGCTAGCCGCTTGTTATCGTTAGCAGCAAACAGCGAAGAACAAAACAGAGAAGAACAGACCAAGTTGAACGAAACCCGTGGGTGATGGTCCTACTCACCGCTAAGGCTAAAGTTGAATTCGAACTGATCTTAGACTGAGTAACTTGAAGAATTAATTATTTGTCGTAGAGTAACATGTGTAGACGTCCGTATCTCATGCGTGCAGAGGAACGGAAGAGGAAGTACACATGCCAGTCTCGCGCCTTATGCCCTCGGTTGGGGCGGGGCGCTTTGACTGGCATACCCTCCGACTTTGTCATTCGGGAGCATATGTGTAGCTCTGTATCGCACGCTAGGAGGCGCGATAACCCAAGAGGAGTGCATTTCGAGTAAATGACAGAAAACTCAATGACTGTTACAATCTATCAAAACACATTGTCCCACTTCACACAATGATGCACTGACAACTACAGGCAGCTGAACTTGAACAAAACCGAAGTGCCCCCCCCCCCCTCCCCTCCATCCATAGAAAGGACAGCAACCTTAAATATCTTGGACTCGCTGTGGACAATGAATTCAGTTTTAATCGACACACCATGCTATCATAAACCCCATGTTTTTAACAAAAAACATATTTTTCAACATTTTGACCATATCCCACCCTGCACTATCCCGGACACTCTCACCCCATATATCCACCCATCTGCCAAAAACCTCTGTGTGACCTTCGACAGTGCCTTCAATTCAACCAACACATCCGTTGATAAAACCATCTTTTTCAGAAGACTTATGGACAACTTTAAGCCATATCTCTCGCGCCATCAACTGGAGATGGCTATTCATGCCTTCATCTCATCCAGACAGGATTATTGCAAGTCTTTATACACTGGCATAGAGCAGGCGTCTGCAACAGGTGCAAAACGCAGTGGACCGCCTCCTCACAGGTACAAAAAGACGTGAGCATATTAGCCCTCTCCTCGCCTCTCTTCATTGGCTCCCTGTGAATTTTAGAATAGATTGTAAGGTGTTTTTATTTATTTATAAATATTTTAATGGGCTGGCTCCACCGTACCTCTCTTGTTGCTTGTTGCACCTTACACCCCAGCCAGGGTGCTGGGGTCTGCTGACAAGCTATTTGGGATGTTCCTACCACAACATTCAAAAAGAGCAGGGGTGGCCGTTCTTTTCTGTTCTTGGCTTCTTGGCTTTTAATTGTGTTTAGTTGCATTAACTTTGCTTATCTTTTCTAGTGCAAATGCAAGTTAGTTGACGTCAAACAGTTAAAGTCATGTTTTGATCCATGTGGGAGACAAGTCATTTTAAAGTTATTTCCTTTCTTTGGGGTTTTTAAAGACAATTTCCTTGACTAATATTGTAATTAGGCTGTAATATAGCAACATCTTGGAGAAAAAGAAATAACACATCTTGTACTGTAGATATCATGTACTGTAAGTTGTAAACGTGTAAGTTGGCTGTAGCTCAGGAGTCAGAGCAGTTGTCTCATGTTCAACCTTATCTTTATTGCAATCTGACAGACTGCACTTCCCTGAAATGGGCACGCTTATGCTCGTTTCACGCACACGCCATGACAAGATCTGGATTATGGGCAACCTTTTTTGTAAGGTACACTGGACAATGATTTGTCACTGCTGAAGCAGGCATAGATGGCCTGGCGTTCACTCACCGAGCGATTGTCTGTCTGTGTGTATCCAAAAGAGGAGTGCCGTACGAACCCGCTGATCCAAGCGAGGCGTTGTGTCCCTTCGTCTGTCTGAAAAGCCCTTTACGCATTTTTGGACTGAGGCTGATTCTAAAAACACCTTCTAAATCCTGACCAAAGCTTTCTGAAAAACCTCAAATATTTATTCAAAAATTACAAAAACCTTATGTTGCTATATCATCACTGTCAGGCAGAAACCTTGTATCTCCAATGTTTTTATTTTTATTTATTTTTTCCCTCGTAAATTAAAGCCCTACTCCATCATACAAAAGTGTCGCACAAAAGTAGTGAAAATAGCAAATATACAAGCACACAATGCCTTGCGATGTGAGGCTATTTTCACTATTTTAAATAGTTTTTAAAACAATAACAAAAAAGGAAGGATTTGGACATACAAGGTTTCCACCCGACAAACGACGATATACTGTACATAGCAGCAAGAACCCCAAAAGGGGTTCCTGTCTTGAAAGGTATTGTTACAAAATGGGGTTCCTTTCCTAAATGGGTTAAGAAAGGACCAATTATACGAAGATAAGGTTGACCTGAGCAAGACTGAACTATAACTGCTGTGTATTCACTCTGATCAGCAACTGTCACTGGAGTATAGTCTCTGGATCACTTGGTTGAAATGTCCTAAACTGTCTTGTTGGGTCCAACTAATTAATGGTGAAGACCTGAGGGCAGTGAGACTGTTTACTTACTTGTTATGAGATGTAAAGAGACGTACCGTGTACTGTAGAGAAAAGTAGGAGAGAGCAAGAGATATGCTGCCTAGTGTCACTGTCTTTGTCTTAATGCACTTAATGTCTTGTGTAAAGCACTATGAAATGCCTTGTGGAAAGATCTCCTTGCTCAATAAATAAACATTCCTTTTTGTTGCCTTACTGATGTAGTACTGTAAAGATGTGTTTGTTTTGGGTATACAGCCCACAGTAGCATAGGAACTTTATAAGGGGCAGAGTTGTGTGTTTGCAGCCGATCACATATAGATATAAGGATGCTGTGAGGATCCATGAATGAGTGTGTTGTATTTATTATGACCCTTTGATGAGCTTGTTTGTCTTTCTGAACACACGCTTATTGTAAGAATGCTCTATCGAGGAGTGATGAAAGCCCGCCAGTAGTTTTCCATTGAGCAATCTGAGGAAGTGCAAAAGCTGCTGTGTCTTTTAGACCACAGCCGTGGTTTTATCAGAGCAGCAGAGGTTGTCAGAGAACAGGGTTTCCCCGGATTGTAAAGCGGTCAACGCTTCTTTTCTTCTTTTTCTCTTTTCAACAACTTGACAGATAATAACCTAAGATATCTATGCGCAGTTTCACAGCAAAGCTTGAAACAACTTGTGGTTTTAGAGTCAGATAAGAAAAGAATTGCATTACATTTGTGTAGTTTGGTTAACATTTCTTTGGTTAAAATGATTTAGACTGTGAACAGGAATCCAGCTAATTTCTTTGAATATCTTGTGACTGTATGTGACATTACGTATTGTTTTTAATCCCTCAGCTCAGGTTTCTCCTATTCTACACGTTTCTCAGGTTTGTCTCAGGTAACCCGACTCCACTCCAGCTCCCTTAGCTTTGGCATAATGTCCCATGCAGAAGTCAAGACTTCCAGTTAAAAATGACAGACCTACTGGTATTCTTTTATATTATACTGTTATGTTAAGGAAGTAGTCAGTGGTGTTGTGTGTAACGGGAGGGACTGATAGACATGCTGTTGTCTCTCAGCAACATCCAATCCACGGGCTCTCATGCTCAAAACTGTAGAAGAAAGGGAGTGTGGTCGAGGTGATAAGGAGAGATTCCTTATCCCCCCGTAGGCAGGGAGCTGCCTCAGCAGTTTTACCAGAGGGCCCGTGGACAGAGGATCACTGTCGTTTGAAATGATCACCGATCAACCCCCCGGGCACGAGATCTGATCTGATGCAATATCTGCCCAGTGTGCGAAGCCTCTTAAGGAACCCAGCTGGCTTCAACCTCGTTTGACTCTCCTCAGTCTTAGTTTAGGCTTTTATGGGTGATGACCTTGAGCTGGGTTGTGCATGACAACGGATAAACCAGCCACCACACAAACACAAACGCCCACGCACACATATACTCAGGGCAGCGACGGGGGACCCCTGCTCTTGTTTAATAATGATAACTAGACCAACCGCTGGTGGGCATTTTGAAATAAAATGAAATCTGCGATGACCCAATATCCAGTTTTGTTCTGCCAAATCTGGTGCTTCTTTCACAAAATGAACGATTGGTCTGATATATTGAGCTATGAATGAATGTGTTGTATTTATTATGACCCTTTGATGAGCTTGTTTGTCTTTCTGTACCCACGCTGATAGAACTCCTCTCCTCGAGGAGTCATAAAAGTACAAAGGCTGCTGTATTTCAGACCACTGTTTCCCAAAAAGTGGGTCGGGACCCATTTGTGGGTCACAGACCAATCTTTATGGGTCGCAGGTGAGTTATTCTTTACCCCCTGCATTTTGTTCTTGATGATTATTACATTTATTCATGGTATTTATAAGTAATTTCATCAATAAATAATAAATCAAATCAAATAAATAACATAAATTAGAAAAAAACATGTTTAGGAAGTAGGCTAGTGAAAATGGCAGAACTACAAGCTCATAACGCAGTGCGAAGTGACTCGTTGTGAGCTTGTACGTCTGCTAAAAAGTTTGGGAACCACTGTTTTATAGCACAGCCGTGGTGTTATCAGAGCGGCTGAGGTTTCCAGAGATGAGGGTTTCCCCGGATTGTAAAGCGGTGAACCCTCGTTTGAAGTTGACAGATAATAACTTTAGAGTCTAAAGTCTATTATACAGCTCTGTGTCCAATGCTTTAATCCCTGTCAGACTTCACACCAAGATCAGGGCCCTATACCTCAACCCCGGCAGCTGCATACTGGACTTTCTCTCAGAACCACAGCGGTTGGTGAGCGCTCTGACCATAGAGTTATAATATTAAGGCTCTGACACCCTAACCCTCAGTACAGGAGCCCACCTTCACTACTCCCTGAGTCCCTGTACACCTACTGTACATAAATGACTGCGTCTGCTGATGACAGTGATAGGCCCTTTAGCTAAAAAGACAACAGCACTGAAAGCACAATTTAAAATGAAGGCATTTCAATTGAATTTGAAGAGAAACTATCAATTGGAGAGCTTATATTATGTTTCCTCAGTTGGAAATGTGTTTTACTTTGTTGTTTGTGACAGAAAAGAATTGCATTACACTACATTTGTGTCTGTAGTGAACAGACATCCAGCTATTCTTTGTGAAAACCGTTGTGACTGTATTGTGACATATTGATTTTGATCCCTCAGCACAGGTTTCTCCTGTTCTACACATCAGATTATCAGACTGGTCTCAGGTCAGAGGCTGAAGTAGGAACACCCTGTCTGACACAATGTCTTGGGACTGTATCAGAATTCAGATTTAAAGGATAATTGCCCCCCACTCTCAGCTCCCCCGTTGTCTTTGGCACCTCTCCCGGACTGTGACTCATCATGTTGTGTACAGCGCAGAGCTAAACGTGTTCCTTTGTTGGTCCCTATTGACAACCTTTCCCAGAAATAAGACCTTCTTATGCATCTCTCTTTTCCTGTTGTTTCCCCCCTATCTCCCCAGAAGAGGTGGATCTACACAGTAACTGGAAACATTTCCTCAGAGTTAAATGAAGACCCCCTGACCCCTGAATGATTGCGTTATTCTTTCCACCCGTCTTAAATCTGTGATGAGACAAAGTTGAAGTAACGCTTTACAGACAGTATGCCATAACTAGAGTACTAGACCATCTTTTGAGATTATTTATTTAGGCTGTCAAACCATTTATAGAGTGAGGAAGTGTCCATGTCTTCACACTGTTTAACCAGTGGGAACAACATCCAATCCACACACAGACAGGCTCTTATCTGTGTTTTCAATCACTGCACACAAAAGCACGGAGGAAAGGGAGGGTGGCGAGGCGATAAGGAGAGTGCCGGGGGTTCCCCCCACAGGCTCCGTGTACCCAAGGGAGCTGCCTCAGCACTGGCAGTCTGCCCGGAGACTGTGCCTTTGTGGAACACAGCTGGCTTTAGCATGTGGAATGTTGTCCACCTCTTTTGACACGTTTCCCCTGGTTCTCAGGGTTCAGCTGGGGACTCTCCTCAGACTGAGTTGGACATTGAAGGTATTTGCACGCTCTTGTTTAATAATTATATTGTAGCTTGAATCGATATACAGTAGTGCCTTTCATGAACCCAAGGGCGCTTTACATCAAAAAACAATGGAACAACCAACAAACAACTATCTGCCATGGGACTGAGAGAGTAGGTGTCTTTTCAAGGCAGCCTTAAAGTTCAACTTTAGCTCTTGTCTTGGCAAGCAGTGTAATGTGTGTTTAATCCCCCAGAATAAAAATAACTCATCTGTCCTGTGACACCATGGGAGGCTGTAACAGACACATGGCAGTGTGTTTTCCTTGCTGAAGCAGCAGTAGGCCTATATTGTGTGTCTGATGGTGTGTACTATATTATGTGTGTGTGTGTGTGTGTGTGTGTGTGTGTGTGTGTGTGTGTGTGTGTGTGTGTGTGTGTGTGTGTGTGTGTGTGTGTGTGTGTGTGTGTGTGTGTGTGCGAATGTTCGTGTGCGTGTGTCTAGAGCTGAGCCAAAAATGATGCAATATCATTGCAATGCATCCACTCACCTCATCTTTTTTATTAACAGTAACAATAAGGGAACACTGGGCTTGTGTACAAGTGCCCATTCTCAGGGCACTGTGTCAGGCATTCTGAACTGGTAGCGAGTAACTGACACTGTGGGAGACTGTGACGTCTCCTTCATGCTGTAGGCATATCTAATATCTAATAGTTAGTTAGTAAGGAATATCACAGTAGCAGCTGCCGACTAGGGGAAATTCATACATAAATCCTTGTACAGTGACGGTCCAGAGTCTCCAGACTGTGTGTGTGTGTGTGTGTGTGTGTGTGTGTGTGTGTGTGTGTGTGTGTGTGTGTGCGCGCGTGCGTGTGTGCGTGTGTGGGGCTTGCCTATATATTTCACCCGTCAACGCGTGTAGATGATGGACCCGCCTTTTCCTCGTTTGTGGGAGTGTCAAATGAAACAAGGCACATGACACCGCACGGATCACAGAGAGAACTGCCAGACAGTCAGTGTAGACTGTTGGCAGCACAGGCAGGTTGAGGAGGAGAGCGCTGCGCTGTGCTGCGTCTGCCTTCTTCCATACAGGACAGGACAGCTCAGAGAAAGGAGAAAGTCTGCTACACAATCAAGGTGCGTTTAGCCTTTTTTTGTGTTTTGTGTTTTAGCTGCTCTGCTTTAATGGAAATCGTGATGTTGTGGAAATCCAGTTTATTATAGCAAGATTATTAGCCTGCTCTAATGTGCTCAATCTCTTAAAACAGTTCCCTTTTTTGAAGATGGTTAGCCAGATTGTAATGTGACTGACTGACTGACTGACTGACTGACTGACTGACTGACTGACTGACTGACTGACTGACTGACTGACTGAATGTGACTGACTGACTGACTGACTGACTGACTGACTGACTGACTGTGACTGGCTGGCTGACTGACTGGCTGACTGTGACTAGCTGGCTGGCTGGCTGGCTGACTGACTGATTGATTGATTGATTGATTGATTGATTGATTGATTGATTGATTGATTGAAGACTATTAGAAGTTTGCATAGGAAAAGGTACAGTTTCATGACGGTACAGTTCACTGCTGGTACAGGGTCTACTAAAAGGAGATCCTAGAAAAGACTAAGCTTATTTCCATAGGAAACCATTGAAGTATCTCATATAACATTGAATGATACAGGTATACAGGGTATACCGTTTCATGACGGTACTGGTACAAGGTCAACTAAAAGGATTCATAAAAAAAGCCTATGCTTTGTTTCAATTGAGGTCCTTTTTATGTCCTTTTTGTGTGGTATGGCATGGTTTGTGTACTTTATGGCTGGCTATTACCTACAAGTAAATTACAATCTACAGGTATATTAGCCTATAGGCTAAGTGAATATGCATGAGCCTACAGAACTATTAACTTGAGATTCACAGATTCACTTGGATTTCAGTCAGGATGATATTATGGTGTCACCCGGTATAATTAATAATATATATTTACCTATGTTGGCTATACAGTCTATCAACACATCTATGAAAGGGTTACAGCAGTTATCATTAACAGGCTTCATTGTGCATTCCAGTATAGGCTATGTGCAAATGATATTCCCCTATCATAAAAATAACTTGACATTTAATAGTCATCAGAATGTGCAACCTTGCTACCGGTGGTAGTGTGTGTCTCTCTCACACACACACACACACACACACACACACACACACACACACACACACACACACACACACACACACACACACACACACCAGAGTTATTTGCTCTTGTAAAAGTGAGTTGTTGCTGTTGTGGCAAGTGGCTCTGCCTTAGATGTATATGAGATATTTAGAAGTATATATAGTACATACATACCAGTACCACCTGACTGGTTGATAATAACATTAACACACTATGGTACTGGGTCTGGGAAAGTTTTTTCCAGCAAAACCTTTTGACAAACATCATATCATATAAGTTATAGGGGTTTTCCTCCTAAAGATGCTTGGTTATGAGCATGGTTGTGGTGTGATGTAAAGAGCTTATGAATGGGTTGTTACCACATTGGTCTGACATGCTGTAAACCAGACTGACCAGCCTGGCATTGCTTACTGTGTGGCATGGTTATGATGATCTCTCAACAGCATGCAGGGTGGGAAGGTTCAAGTGATTGTTGAAGACAGTTAACCTGCCAGTTGCTCTATGCGTCTCTGCAGTGGCTTTGTGAGATCACAGGTGTTTGCATGACCACAGCGACATATAACAGTCCATTACTAAGATCACAAAAGTCCTTCATAATTAAGCAATATTACACAAGAGGGTGTGTTATCGTGAATATCGGCACGCCTGTGTCGCTTCAGGAATGAGCCGGAGGTGAGTTCCGTAGGCAGCGCATGCGTGTGTGACTGACTAATAGAGCCTGGCTGCTTACTCTGGGTAGAAATTGAATTTTCACCCTCAGGTCTAGATTTGTGTCTAACCAGAAACAGGAAGGTGTCAAAGGTGGTGTCTAACCTAGACACAGGATCTAAATGTATAAATAACAGAGCAGCGAGACCAAACACAATAACCACTGTTATTGCAACCATAGGTTGCAGTTTACTATCAGAACCGGCACAGCTTGTCCGTGTACGGGTAACGCCTGACACTGTGGTTCCCCTCACTGTGAAGTCATAGGCGACATCACAGTTGACATCACAGTGATGTCAGATGGATCACCATATATGGGCATAAACAGGTGATATCACAGTGGTGTGGCTGGTTCAGACAGGGATCTCCAAGTTTGGGCATAAAAGGAATTAATTGCATGTTGTGATGTCATGGGAACCACTCTATGCCCATATATGAAGATCCCGGATGTCATCAATATTAAGTCCATATCTAACAGGACTTCATATCCATATACCGTATGGAAACCGGTCCGATATACATCAGTGGCCAGACGGCCAAGACATGGCGCAACCTCGCCTAACATACTATACAAACTGGACAAAATCTCATTGTATTCACTCAAAAGACATGATACAGCTTTAAATATGTGTTTCTTGTTTTGTAAAGTCTTCTTTGTTGTTTTGTCCCCTGTATTGTGTTTTAGTTGGACCTATTCTAAAATAAAGATTGGTTTCACTATTTTCCCCCTCTTTTTCTCTCTTTTCTCTCTTCTTCCAAACAGTAGACTGTTCCAGACGACAGACTGTCCTTCACAGTGTGTACCATGATGCGGCAGACTATCTATCAGTCTACAATGGCTAGAGCCCTCCTCTGTGTCTGCTGGGTGGTTCACATCATTGCTGGGGACCCGAGCAATCTGAAGGTGGAGGAGGTGGGTACAGCAAGGAGGAGGAAGCTGGATGCTATCATGAGCCGGCTTTACAGTTACACTACAAGGTGGAACCAGAACTTTCCAGAACCTCAACCAAATTGTTTTGGTTCTGGTTTTGTTTCCATAGCATAGGCCCAGTTTCAGACAAGGTTTTGGGAACCTTATTTCGGTCCTGCTCTTGAGGTAGTACTAAACTTGGGAATCCATGAGCGGGGCCAGCAGCGTTGCTGCTCTTGTTTCTGGACCTTCCCGGTTGGGTCTGATATAGAAACTTCTTTGAAAGTACTTGGCACTGGAAGTTTCTGGTTCTAGGTCTGGTTCGGCACTGTAGTGGAGAAGGGGCTTTTTAGACTGTCTTTGTATGTGTGTGTGTGTGTGTGTGTGTGTGTGTGTGTGTGTGTGTGTGTGTGTGTGTGTGTGTGTGTGTGTGTGTGTGTGTGTGCGTGTGCATGCGTGTGTGTGTGTGTGCGCGCGTGTGTGCGTGCGTGTAGCGTGATGACACTGACATTCTCTGACGTATGAGTGCTATTGTGGCATTTCAAAAGCATTCAAATAATAAATAAGCATCATCTCTGTCCTACACAGACAAACCTAACTTGCTTCAGCACCGACTCTGTGGAGGTGAACCACATCTATAATGGTCATGAGGAAGACGGCTTCCTGTGGAGAGGAAAACCATCTGACATCTTGCAGTGTTTCAACACCAGTCCTCCTGTCTCATCCGGCTGCCTGCCATGTACTGTGAACCAGACTGTCTATGTGGTCTGTAATATCTCAGTCCAGCTGATGATGGAGACAGAGGATGGACCCATTGATTACAATAAAGCTGGTGAGTCTGAGGCTGTGTGACAAAGACAGAAATAACATTCCACTGTTACACTGTGACACAGTAAGCAGAGAATACATGTTTTATTATGGATACTATAGGACAGGTGAACTTAAGCAATATCATATGTAGATCACATACAATAGATCAATGGTTTCAAAACATGTGGAACATAGTTTTTTCAGTCAACAGTTAACAATCATACAGTAGAAGTGTATACAGGCCAGGCATCTGCACATTTCTAAAGAGACCATTGGAGGACTTTAAATACCTTTTTAAAAACTATTAGTGATAATAAGACCATTTCTATATCAAAAGTGACCGAATTTTACCTAAGAAAGCATGTGTGTGTGTGTGTGTGTGTGTGTGTGTGTGTGTGTGTGTGTGTGTGTGTGTGTGTGTGCGTGTGTGCCAAAAGTTCGAAAATAGACAATTTTCTTTCCAAGTGCTTGTCACGGTGGGGGGGTCACCAGCTCAAATGAACCCTTACAATAGTTCACAAGTGTTTAATAACCTCGGCACTGTGTAATTGTATTCATTTTGATAAATATGATTCATTATTTCAGATGATGAAATCAGATGTTAAATGAGAGAAGGACATGTCGAACAGCTTCATCTGGACTGAAACCCAAATGGATCTAAATTATAACAAGTAAATATAATTGTAGTAGTAGTAGAAGTCTATTAGTAAAGCAACACATAAAATGTAATTTAACACTGAAGAGTGTAAAATGGAACCAAATAGTTCCAGCTCAACCATATGGTTCAATTTGTATACTCTTAAGGGTTAAATTTACACAAAGGATTTTACTGTGTTGTAGAGTTAGTAGAGTAGTAGTAGTAGTAGTAATATTGATATTAGTAGTTTGGCAGTGTAATCATTAGCACC
>NC_137810.1:66625051-66649542 GCF_963921795.1 Nannobrachium achirus | reverse complement strand
GAGTTACCTTAAGAGTTAACTTTAAGTAGCATGGACCTATAGTTTCATTTGAGATGTGTTTGTGCAGAGATGTTATGTGCAGACTGCAGAGATGTATTTTGTTGGACCAGGCTACGCACAATTTCCCAGTCTAGATAGACTATATTCTATAAACTTCACTGACTTCACTGACTTCATTTAACTTATATCAACGAAAGAGAGAGTGCAAGAGAAGAACTGTAGAATGTTATTCTTGCTGTGTGTGCATCATGAGAATGAAAAGTAAGTAAGCTTCACACCTCAGGCTGCCAGGACCATTGATAGAATATTGGGTTAATTTGCATGTCAAGAGGTGTAGTGTTTCACAGTCAACTCAAGAGAGTGCGACTGAAAGATCAGTTTATCCCCTTGTGCAAAACATTATGCTTGTATCCTGGTTGTGATGACGAGACTACACTCTGACTGTATTATTTTACCACTGTCAAAGGAATAATTATCCAAGCATAATCGGAATATGAAAGCTCTCTCTCTCTCTCTCTCTCTCTCTCTCTCTCTCTCTCTCTCTCTCTCTCTCTCTCTCTCTCTCTCTCTTTCTCTCTCTCTCTCCATTAGTCAATGGAGAGCCGTAACGAGCAGAGGGCTTGACGGCTTTACTTCTGTCACACACTCACAAGTCGACTGCGTACACAGCGAGACTGGAGAATTAGGAGCACTACTGTAGTTTCACCCATTTTACCGTCATTTCTCAAATAAATCGCCCTGTAATGATTCCCCGACCTCCCGTAGACCTGGTTGCTTGTTTCACTCACAGAATATAGCAAATGTGGTAACACTCTCTCACATTGGAGAAAACAAACACCAGCTGTGGAAAGTAACTAGTACATTTGATTTACTTAAGTATTGTACTTAAGTATAATTTCTTCTTTAAGTACTTAACTTGAGTGTTTCCAATTACAAAAATTACAGAAATGTTACTAATTCATTTGTAGATTTGGATTATTATTACAAAACATAAATTACCCACTTCACTCAGCCAAAACTTCAGCCAAAATATTTGTATACATTGTAAACTTGTGAAATGGGACATTCTGCATAATGAGTACTTTTACTTTTGATACTTTAAGTACATTTTTATGTCAATACTTTTACTCACGCACATTTTGAATTATGGTCTTTTACTGACAGTGACTAATGCATAACAGTATTGATACTTTAACTTAACACTGACAAACACGTACTGTAGCTATAGCAAGGAGTTACCTTAAGAGTTAACTTTAAGTAGCATGGACCTATAGTTTCATTTGAGATGTGTTTGTGCAGAGATGTTATGTGCAGACTGCAGAGATGTATTTTGTTGGACCAGGCTACGCACAATTTCCCAGTCTAGATAGACTATATTCTATAAACTTCACTGACTTCACTGACTTCATTTAACTTATATCAACGAAAGAGAGAGTGCAAGAGAAGAACTGTAGAATGTTATTCTTGCTGTGTGTGCATCATGAGAATGAAAAGTAAGTAAGCTTCACACCTCAGGCTGCCAGGACCATTGATAGAATATTGGGTTAATTTGCATGTCAAGAGGTGTAGTGTTTCACAGTCAACTCAAGAGAGTGCGACTGAAAGATCAGTTTATCCCCTTGTGCAAAACATTATGCTTGTATCCTGGTTGTGATGACGAGGCTACACTCTGACTGTATTATTTTACCACTGTCAAAGGAATAATTATCCAAGCATAATCGGAATATGAAAGCTCTCTCTCTCTCTCTCTCTCTCTCTCTCTCTCTCTCTCTCTCTCTCTCTTTCCATTAGTCAATGAAGAGCCGCTAGTTACTTTACACCACTACTGCTGCTACTGTCTCGCTGAAGTGATCCAGGCTGAGGCTAGCAGCAGCAGCAGCAGCAGCAGCAGCACTGAGCATTTCCTCGTGCCCTTACTGCAGCTTATTAAAACATCTCGCAGAGTTAAATAACAAAGTAAAGTACTGTAAAGAAATGGAAAACTGTCATATGACTGCTCAAATACATGAAAAGAAGCATCGCTACCGCAACGACCCATATTTTACCTATAGTACCGAATGCGATGGTCATAACTTGAAATGGGACATTCAATGAGTACTTTTACTTTTGGTACTTTTAGTAGCCTACATTTTGATACCAAAACGTTTTACTCAAGTACATGTTGTAACAGAGTACATCTACATTGCAGCATTGATACTTTTACTTGAGTAAAGAATGTAAGTCCTTCTTTACTAAATAAATATTTAACCTCCCAACATTCTCCGGGCTATCGAGACCATGTACGCAAGAACAAGGGCCAGAGTGGTGACCCCGGATGGCAGCAGTGAGGTGTTTGACATCCGAGCTGGTGTAATGCAAGGAGACACCCTAGCCCCCTACCTCTTCATCATAGTTCTAGATTATGCGCTCAGGAAAGCCATAGGTGGACGAGAACAAGAGCTTGGCTTCACACTAACACCAAGGAGGTCAAGGCGGCATCCCGCAGTAGTTCTGACAGACCTGGACTATGCGGACGACATCAGCCTGCTCTCCGACAGCATGGAACAAGCACAAGAACTCCTGAACAGGGTGGAGATAGAGTGTGCCAAAGTTGGTCTCAGGCTAAATGCTAAGAAAACTGAGGTTATCACCTATAACCTACCTGATCACTCACCTCTGACAACAACAGAAGGAGCTGTGTTGAAGGAAGTCAAGGACTTCAAGTACCTGGGCGCATGGGTCGACTCAACTGAGAAAGACCTTAAAGTAAGGAAGGCACTCGCTTGGAGGGCCCTGAACGGCATGAACAGTGTATGGAACTCCAACCTCCCCCGCCAAATCAAACTCAGCTTCTTCTTCGCAACAGTGGAGTCTGTTCTCCTATATGGCAGTGAATGCTGGACCCTGAAGCCAACCCTGCAGAAGTCTCTAAATGGGTGCTACACTAGAATGTTGCGTGCAGTACTCAACATCAACAGGAGTGCACATGTTACCAACGAGAACCTGTATGAGGGTATACCAAGGGTAAGCGAGAAAATTGCCACCAGAAGAATGAGACTAGCAGGACACTGCCAAAGACACCAGGAGCTTCCAGCCAGCAAATTGGTACTGTGGGAGCCAACACATGGGCACCGGTCGCGAGGACGTCCCACAAAAACATACGTGGACGTACTCAAGGAAGACGTAGGGACACAGAACACCAATGAGCTGGCCAGATGTATGGAGAACCGAGATGACTGGAAACAACGATGGAGGGCTCGTCTGAGGACGACCTAGATTGAAATGTATGCTTGCTAAAGTTAATAACTGGGCGATACATTGTTTGTAAATAGATATATCCTTTTAAAATCCTTTTTGAAAATAGCAGATCTAACTCACACACAAGTGATTTTGTGAGCTTGTGATGAAGAGTTGGGAGAGTGGAGACTAGGGATGGTCCGATCAGGTTTTTTGGAACCGATCAGCGAGCACCGATCACAAAAGTTTGATCACCCGATACCGATCAATCACCGATCCGATCAAGTTATTATTTATATTTTCTAAATGTTAATGTTTTAACTTTAGTTCATTCATTCACTCATGAATTCATTTATATATTTGCCTTATAGTTATTTACCAGCATTACTATGTATTTATTATCATAGCAGTAACTAATTATTCCTTCAGCACTGTGGAAATCAATACCCCAAAATAGCCTCAAGTGGGCATACTGAACGGCTGGTTGATCGGATGCACCGATCGGATCGGATCGGTGAATTTACCTTTTGATCTAAACCACCGATTATCGCCGATCACGCTTTGATCGGCCCGATCCGATCCATTGCCGATTGATCGGTAACATCTCTAGTGGAGACACAGAGGAGGAAGAAGCAGGCAGTCTAACATTAACGTGTGCATTGTTTGCATAGACCTATTAATTCGTCAGGTGAATGGTGATGATTTGACGACCATTAGCTGTGTCTATTGTCGTCATTATTCCTTTTCTTATGCGCCACTAAGTTCTCTAACTGATTTTGCACCTCCAAATGAGGCTGGACTCATATACATGAGTCCTTTAATCACATGATTAAAGGATGTGGCGTACGTGCGAATGGGTCTCTAACCGTCAATGGCAGAGTATTTCCACATTGATTGCAGTAGGCTATTTTCCCACCACTGTTCATTAGAAAGGAACGGCTCCCTACTGCGAACCGGATTCCATCGTTCATTTCAAAGAGCCGTTCAAAATACTCGATTCGTTCGCGAACGTCCCAGCTACTTGCAAGGGATGTGTGCTGGTCGCAGTATTTCTTCTGTTTGTTTGATATGCGCTGCCGTTGAGTTTTAATTTAAATCCCAATCATTCATGAGACAACCTGATGGACGGACGAACGCTATGAAAAGTGTGTCTGCGTGCGGGCGCGTGTGTGTGTGTGAGTGAGTGAGAGGCAGAGGGAGAGGTGGCTACGGTGAGATTCGAACCCATAAACAAGATGCCAAATGGATTACAAGTCAAATGCCTTGCACAGTGAGCCACTGAGACTATTCTGTGCCTATAAGTAATTACACTCAAGTACAGTCAGAGGCAAACATTGTAACCTACTTTTACTTTTACTCTATTATATTTGTACAACTTTAGTTACTAGTTACTTTGTAGATTTAGAATATTATCATAAAACATACAGTAGGCCTACATTAATCTCTTCAGCCCTATACATTTTGCCCATTTGAAAATAGCCGATCTACAAGCTCACAATGCTTTGCAAAAGCGGCGCATTGTGAGCTTGTAGATCGGCTATTTTCAAATAATTTCCATATGTTTGAAAACTTGAAATGGGACATCCTGCCAAATTTTACTTTTGGTACTTTAACTATAATGCAACATCATTTATGTGTAAAGCCCTGGTGTTGTTAATTTTATATTTGTGGTCTGTGGAAATGGAACTACTTATAATATAATACTTACATAAGGTGGCCAGGACTCACCAGTTTATTTTAATTTATATTTAATTTTATTTACATTTAGACAAATAATTACAATTTCAGAGCAAAAAGAACTCACAGAAAAGAAATACAAAAAAATAACTGCTGTTAACCCTGCTTGGAGAAAACTCAACTGCTCCACCTGGTGGTTGATTTCGGAACTAAATCCCAGTCGTCCTGCGGCTCCCCAGGTTCCCCAGGGACTAGAACAGGAATGTGGTCGATTTGGATTGCAAGGTACTGTACACTTATTACTCTATTACACTTATTACACTATTACACTTATTGCGCTATTACACTATTACAGTTATTACACATAGACACAGTTATTGCACTTATTACAAACCATTGAAAAGATAGCAAATAGGAACTATCAATAATCGACCAATCAGAAGAGGGGGCACTTCCTGTTTGGTGAAGGAAATTTGACGCTTCGCCACAGGCACGCCGTTTTACGAAAACTCACGATTCTGATAACAATACAATTATTAGTTTATACTGTACACCTGTGTAATATATCAAATGTATACTTGAATAAGCATACAGCCTAAAGCATATAATTTAATTAAATAAAGCTGTGAACAAGTAATTTGGATGAAAGGTCCACCAAACTGTCCCCATGTAGCCAGTCTAAATCTCACAACTTCATAATACAGTATTATGAAAAACATCCACAGATCATCTATAGGCCTACAGATGGAAGCCAGACCAATTATTTAACTATGGACGCTCACTGAATCCACCACATCACAATACAAAAGGCTACTACATTACACCCAGAGGTCAGAATTCTTTATGGTGCATTACTTATGACCCTTATATAAAAGGGATGTGCCAACAGAACATGTTTTTTGTGCTCTCTTGGTGTTTTATATGTGGGGATTATCTGGCGCATGTTGCTCTTATTAAAGATAAATTGTATCATGAGTTAAACAACTTCACGTATGACACTGATATAAATCAGTGTCTCACATTAGTAGATAATGTCTTCAAATCATTAAACGGGCCTGTTGTGTAACGGAAGGTTAATTAAATATGTGATTTCCCAACCAGGGGTCAATAAAGGTACATCTTGTGTTGATGGTCCATGTAGCAAAATGTTGTGACCCCTGAAATAATTTTGAGGGTCCCCAGATGATTTGCGTAATGTGAAAACAAAGCAACATACAGAATATGTACAGGGTATCTGGTATTTCTAAAGTTAAAATTTTAAGGACTTTTAAGACCTTTTTTAATTATACCTCTATAATAAAAAATAAAAGATAAAAAACATTGTGAACTTGTAGTTCTATTTCTTTATATGGAATAAAGTGAAAACACAATGTAATGCCCCAACTACAGTATATTGGCTAAATATTACTCAACTAAGTGAAAGTTACTCTGTCAACGTTAAATTATTTTATATTCAAAGCACATGTATGCTTTTAAAAATACATATTCAAAAGTACAAAGTTATTTTTATATAAATGCATTGCTGTATTTAAACAGCATTGCTGTCATTTTTCAAACAAATTCTAATATTTTGTTGAAAATGTTAACTTTAGCTGAAAATAGCCGATCTACAAGGGTTGCTGTGAGCTTGGAGGGTTGAAGTAGTTAATTCATAATGTACAGTACTTCTTCCCCTTCCTAGAATCAAAAGTACAATATTTGTCTTGGAAAAGGAAATATTACATTCACAAATACTCAAGTAAAGTAAGATACTCAAACAAATGCACACAGGTACAGTACTCAAGAATCAGCTTTATGTCACATCAAAGGTTTACAGGAGTAAAAAAAAAAAAGGTGATATTTGTTTTTGTTATTTCTATTAAAAAAAAGAAAAAAAATTACATATTATAGTACCTGTCTGAAGTAAGACATAAAAGTGCGTTAGCATAGCAGCAGACATAAACTGTACATTACATGTTATGGACGTTAGTTAAGGTGTGAGGAAAAAAAACAGACAAAACCAACAGAAAAACAAACAAACTAAAAACTAAACACATGGCAGAGAGCAGATAAAAAAATGAAGGGCAAGGTTGTTCTCCTGAGACCAGAGTGCTAGTGAGTTGATCTCATCTCTATACCCTGTTGAATGCCGTGCCGGCCGATATTCGTGGGTTATCCCAATTTTTCAGCAGTACTAACCGCTCCTACGCCTGGCTTTGTCTGTATGTATGTACAGAATATATTTATGTATGTATGTCTGTCCCACGCTAGGCTCATTGGCTAAGCTTTGCAGGATGCTTAATGAAATTAACTCAGAAGGCACCGCTCACTTCTCACTGGTTGATATTTTTTTTCTATTATGAACTAGCCAACTCAATAAAAGCTTTTAACTTTTCTTCATCAAAAGAGTGCCTTGGTTTCTTTTTCCTTGGTTGCAAGTTTTCAGATGTATTCCCTCACCAGCTTCCCAAAGCATTTGCTGACTATTGGGGTGAGAGTGACAGGTTGTCATTCAGGCATGTCACATTGGCCTTGCAAATGGGCACAATGGTTGACATTTTAAATCCAGCAGGGACCAAAGCCTGCATGGGAGAGGGAGATGTTGAAGATAAGCAAAAACTCCTGTCAGCTGGTCTGCGCATGCTTTTAGGACTCGGCCTGGAATCCCATCAGGTCCAGGCCGGCTTCGGGATGTTGACTCATTTGAAGGCTGCGCACCGAGATGGCAAAAAGGCTGGTCTCCTCTGCTGGTGCTGCCTCCGGCTGGTTGATGGAGGTGTTGTCCTCCTTCTCTGTGGTTGGCTGCTGCAGAGATGAGCAGCAACGAGTCAAGTTAAATGTATTTGAAGCACATTTAAACAATTGTGAACTAGGAAGATCAGCCGGAGAATCAGAGAAGCAGGGGCAGTATTGTGGCACTGTTGTGACGAAAAGAGAGCTGAGAAAGGAGTTCTCAATATAGTGAGGGTCATGACCGAAAGAGATAGGGTGAGAAGCTAAGTCACTTGAGAGATGTGGTTCCCAAGCATCTCCCAAGGGAGGTCTTCACGACACGTCCCACTGGGAGGAGACCCCCTGGCAGACCAAGGACCAGAGGGTCAAGGAGAGAAAAAACTTCAAGCTAAATCATGAAAATATCTCTTGTGTTGTCCAGTGTGGGTTTGTCTCTTGCCCAGTGTGAGCTGTCGATGAAATATTAGACCCGGCTGTCTGTGAGGTGCAAAGAAAACCCCTCAGTAACTCAGAATTTACAAACGTAACCAAACGTTCCATCATGGAAGGAAAGAGAAAAAACAACAAGTTGTAGATGATACAGTTTTACGTCATCAACCCAAGATGTCTAGCAAGGAATGGGTCGATTTCACAGAGAATCAATATCATGATTGAACTTGCAGCAGGTCCTTTTCTCCTCACTGTATTGATGACAAAACACGCCTTGTCCTTCAGCGTCATCCCTTTAACCTCTTCCTGCTCACAGTCGTTTAACACCTCCTTCTGAAAGAGTTTGTCCATGACACATTTGAGATTTGGGTCTGAAATGCTGTCGATGAAGCTGCTCTGCACAGACAACAATCTGTCTTCCACTGGGCGACTCCGTTGACTCTGAGCTTGTTGTCTTCTCAAAGCAGGAACTGAAAGGCACACATAGCGGTCCCATGCACAGGTGTTGTTACTGTCTCTTAGAAACAGCCTAATACGCTTAAAGACTCCCTCTAAAATGACCTCAAACGTTTCGATGTAATTGTGATAGGATGAGTCATTAAATTCTGCCTCAGTTGGTTGAATTATGATATTGATTTCATCATCTTGAGTGGAGAGGGTATATTCTTGCTTTGGGATTAGTTTACATTGAGGGGTTTCAATGTACATCTCTTCTGCATGTCTTGCCCTCCTTGTGTTCAATACTTCATTCAGCACAACATTCCCAGGCAGCAGCAATACTTTCAGGAATGAAAAAGGATCATCGTCAAACGGCGGTGTATGAAACAGCAACACCAATGCCTCAATAGGATTAGTGCTGTTGTCATCCTTGACGTTACCATAGCCAGAAAATCCAGTTACATTTACGATAACATGAGTTTCGGTGATGACATGGGGGTTGATAAGCTCAATGCCCTCATCCGTCATATGGGCAACAGACAAGACTTTGCCTCCACCCATGGAGAGGATCTCACAATGTGGAAGGTGTAACCGACCCACAGACCTATTAGCACATTTTATGTCAAACAATGGTCCTGCAGGCCTCTTGCCATGCCGGGCTAGAAGGATTAGGTTCCAAGGGACTGTCCTGTAAGTAACATCTCCATCTGCCTTCATCTTAAACACCAGGCCGGTCACTTTGCACCGGAACAGTCCTTCTTGGGTGCAGTGGAACCGGTAGCTTTCCTTGTTTTCTACAACAATGATGTCAGGATTCATTGCATGTGTTTTGTACAGTAATCTTAAATCGTTTAAGCTGTGGCACCGCTTTGCTCTGAAACGTACCTTGTTCTCTACACATAGAATTTGGCTGTGAGAAGGAGGAAGGGAAGTGTTCCAATGTCCTGCTTGGGTGCAGGGGAACCTTTCTTTCTTTTCTGTGACAATGATATCAGGTGTAATTTTTTGTGTTTGGTCCAGTAGTCTTACTTCATTTAAGCTCTGAGACTCTGCTCTGTAACCTGCCTTGTTCTCTACATATGGAATTTGGCTCAGTGAGGGTAAACTCTGAGAATGTGTCAGGGAACTGTTCCAATTTCCTTCTTGAACGCAGGGGGCTGTGTCACATGGCATCATTTCTTCTGGGGAATGTTGGAAGGACCATTGTGATGCAGATAGGGAAGACAATATGGGGGACACTATTGCAACAGAGGGACACATGTTAGGTGTAATTATTTCCCGTAGAGCATCTCGGGGCGAGGGACCTTCGTGCAGTTTGTGGTATCGGATGGTGTTGGAGCTAAGTGGAGACCCTAATATCACATCATCTCGGGGCGAGGGACCTTCATGCAGTTCGTGGTATTGGATGGTGACGTAGCTAGGTGGGGACCCTACTTCCACATCATCATCATGATGATCGGGATCAACATGCAAAAGCAGACTTCCCTAAAAAAAACAGAACAAAATCCAATCAAATCACAGATTATTCTAGAATCCAATTTATAAGGGTAACAATAATTACAATTATAATTATAATAAATTAGCTAGATTAAAAGTGTACTCTGTAAATGATGTCAATTAGAAGAATGTGGGAAAACAAACCTTTTTTTCTCTTCTTGCTGTTGAATAACAATGAAAGCCATCAGCTTATACAAAGGCAACATTACAATTTTATATGTGTGACTGTACTCTATATAAATACTAACTTACCATGTTTTCTCTGAGGACGTGGTCTTCTAATTGACAGCATAATCGTCTGCACAACCTTCGGACAAAATTTCACAGCAAAACTAACAACAACAAGAACAAGAACAAGAACAACAACAACAACAACAACAACAACAACAACAATATAAACAACAATGAACTGATGATTAGTGAAAACATGAAACCCAAAAATGGAAATAACAATTCCTGCTAAAGCACAAACAAAAAGTAAAACTTTCCAAAGAATAGAACAACTATGAACATAAAGAACAAAAAAACAAAAAACAACAGCTAAACTAAAAAAAACTAAAATAGGAACAACAATATTAAGACTACATGTAGAATCATTTGAATGATTTCCTGGTTTTGTTAGAAGACGTCCAATAGATTCACAGCTGGAATAACAGAGAAAAAACGTTTTAATTGGTTCATGTTTATTTTTGAAACGTATAAGAAGGACTTGGCTCTTCTATAAATGACACTTACTCTGTGTGTGGTTGACAAGTTGTAAATGTACCATCTGAATATGTATCACGAGTACAGTCAGCGCACACTGCATCTGTAGATGATGTCCCTATAGGAAAACAAAAACACAATCATAACTAGAAAAAGTGCTCTTCGGAGCACAGGTCTCCGCCAGGGCAGGTTGGTTATTGTGGGCCAGCAGTGGTCAGAATTCAGTCATTGTAGAGGCTAACTTCTGCTGGGTCACCACCCACCATGTCAACCAGGCAGAGTTAATGAACTGGTGGGTGTGGCCACATAAAAACCTAATTTGAACTCTTTCTGCACACTTTTTTGGGAACAATCCTCCTTCTAGTATAATCATACCACCTGATAATCATGTTTGGGGGGGGGGGGGGGTCATGGCACGTCATCTTTAAGCAAGGTAAAATAAGGGAGGACGTGTGTAGACAAATTTCTGTGTCGTATCATATGACTCATATCAGATCAATCCAACAAACTACTTCTCCAAATGGGTCCTGCATTGGAATTGTTCGCTTCAGTGAGAATGGAATCAACTTAATATTGAATCATGTTGCTCAAAACCATTACGGGTGAACTTTGGTTCGACCTTGGCTATTGTAAAAGTGATATATAAATACAATTTGAGTTAATTTTAGTGTTGTTCAGACAAGCAGACACTGAACACTGGATAAAAAAGATAATTTCTACTTTCATTTTGTCCATTTAAAAAAAAATAAGAAACATTCTTTGGGACAAGTTGAAAAGATTCCTTTGCCATGATAAACCAAGATGGCTTCTTAAATCCTATCCTGTGTCCTATCATAATAAAGTAGACTGACCTTTCTGAAGAATGTGTTGACCAGGACTGCAGCTGCTGTGTTTCTGTGCTTGTAAACACGCATTCTCTGTTTGGGATACACAGTAGAATCCCTCTGATGGTTCACACACTGCATTAGACGTTGGTGTACATGGACTCTGCTCTCTCAAACCAGGACCTGTGGATTACATTGAGTTGAGGTTTAATATGAGAGCATAATAATTCTCAAAATGCAAAACTAAAAACAATTCAAGCATTTGTGACTGAATTAATCATCACAATTATTAAACAAAATATGGATTCTTTCCATCATTTCTATTTGTCAGAATCAGCTTTATTGTTACATCACAGGTTTATAAGGTTATTTTTAAAATGAAAAAAATAATCATAAAGCCTAAACCCTTTTAACTCTCCCGCCGCTTCGAACGTTCACTTTCGCCCCATTTTTTACAGAACCTCGATGCCAATACGGCGCTCGTTCGGTTCGTTCGTCTGATGACTGTAAGCTGATGAGGTGTCGCGCGGCCGTCTACTGTAAACACTTTTTCCGCGGTGATGGTGTAAAAAATCCATTATGCGTTAACATCAACGGAGAACAATTCACTTCCTTGTTGATTTTCTCTGGCTCTGAGGCTCTGTGGCCAGTGACTGGTCTTCTTCTTCTTCAACACATAACAGGCAAATTCACATTCATTCTCGCATGACGCCGCCCTCTGCTGCCTGGCAGACCAAAGTGCACTATTGCACAACCAAAAAAAATAAAAATAAATAAATAAATGTCTGTCTGTCTATCTACTATAACGTCGCAAAGGTAAGCCGCTTTTTGATGGCGCCAGACCCAATAAATAAATAAATAATCTGGCAGTAGGAGAGTTAACAAGGCTGATGCACACCTTAAAGGTGCGTAGGACAAAAAATGCATATATTCAGATCTCTGATAACCATCAAAGAAAAGCCTGCACTGTCTGGAACTTGCTAAAATGTCGCTCTTTATTTTCGTGTGTGGAGTGATGATTTGGACTTCTGTGCTAGGAATGATGATAACAAACACCTTGTTTAAGGATGCTCACATGTGTACTTGGTACCAGAGCACCCTAGGCCAAAGATCAATGATAGATTTTGTAATCGTATCAGCTGATCTGAGGCAATATGTTCTGGACACTCGGGTGAAGAGAGGGGCTGAACTGTCAACTGATCACCATCTGATTGAGTTGGTTCAGATGGCGGGGGAAGACTTTTGACAGACCTGGCAAACCCACGCGTGTAGTGCGGGTGAACTGGGAACGTTTGGAGGAGACCTCTCTTTGGAAGGAACTCCAGTCCCACCTCTCTGGCATCCCTGTGGAGGTTGGGGACATTGAACAGGAATGGGCAATGCTGTGGCTGTGAGCTGTGGTCAGAAGGTCTGGTAATGGTAATCCTCAAACTCCCTGGTGGACAGCGGTGGTCAGGGAAGCCATCCGTCTGAAGAAGGAGGCCTATCGGGGTATGTGCACAAAACCGTCCACAAAAACATACCCACACTATACCTGACCTGGCAGAGACCGGACGAGGGCCACCTGTGCTCGGAAGAGCACTGCTTCTAGTTCATGTATTACTTAGATTAAAGTTATACCATGTAACTTTTTTTATAAAACAAATCTTAAAATTGTCCTAACTCTTAAATCGCTAAAGTTTTAGAACACCCACTCCATTATTTTCAGCTTCTGAAACCTTCTCTTTATATGTTTTCTATGATCCTGACCGGGGTCCGGTTTTCGCGCAAAAATTACGTCATCATACACTACCGGCGAATCACAGCGAGGGTTATACACTGCCGGCCAATCACAGCGCATCTTGAAGTGGGGTCGCTAGCTATCACAATAGGGCGGCCATATTTGTAGACGCCCGTGTGTCTCTATCTATACTCGGGTGAAACACTCCGTTTCTCCGGAATGCCTGAACGCACAGGAACCAGGGACCCCTCTAAAGATAGATCTCGGCGAGGTGGAGGCAGACGCGGCCGAAAGACGCGGACGCTACTGACCACTAGTTGAGCAACTTACACAGTATAGCTTTAAGTAATTGCCTCCACCAGACCTAAAAACAGTTAGTCTTGTCTCTGGCTCCGTTGGCCCGGTCGCTGCCAAACTGTGCACACACACTCCCTGGATGACAATTCAGAACCTTTGACCCAGATTTCTCACATGGGCCTGCTTTAGCGCCACCGCGAGGCAAATTTGACAGTGGCCTACTCTGACAGATTTTGTCCAAAAATCACGCAAATCACTATATAGTATAGTCAGGTGATCAACATGGATCTGTCAGATTTTCAATATTTAGCCAGGGAAAATTAGCAGAATACCTGTCAAATTTGGGAATAAATTCCTTACCAAATGATTTCTTCACCAATGTGTTTGTAAAGGTGTCTAGTAACATATCTAACAAAGACTGAAATTCAACATCCCTAGGAGAATCTTTGACAGCTAGGGTAATTCTAGGTCTCATTCACTTACTATACACTATACTATAAGGGGAAAAATGAATCCCAAAAAATATGCTTTAAGGGACGTATCGTTAATAGGGGGAGGGGCCCCCTTGGAGGATTTTAGGGGAGAGTGATGCTATTGCTATCGCTGACATGCTTCACAGAAGTGCGGAACTTCAGTAGTCAGTGCTTGAATGAGCACGGAGTGGAGAGACGCTCTGGCCTCTAAAGAAGACAAGAGTTTGTGCATGACCAGATTTCATGATTATTTAATCGGATCGTATGATCATTTACACTGCACGATCCTCAGTCTTGAAGATTATTGGGTTGTGTTGTGTGTCCCGCTGTGCGAGAGACCTGCGAGAGACCCATTCACACTACAATACATGTGCACACATAGACATCAAAGGGGGCTCTCTTCAGACCATGAATGCAGTTTTTACTATGGTGAAAGAAATGCAAAAGCCCTTTTCCGTGCCATACCTCAACACAGCTCCTGAACTTGAATGCAGCATCTTAGGTTGAAAGAATTCCCCTCTTTTCGAAATGTCAGCCCCTACCTCTCTAACATTCTCTGCACGTCCCTGGCACACAGCCACACGCACACGTAGCAGCAGCAGGCAACGGCCTGCGTCGCAGATCCAACAAATCTACAGATCCACCGCACACAACAATATGCCGAACTGGGAAATAAAACGGCAGTAGACAGTCCAACAGCAGCTGGTCTAGCCCGTCAATGCGACGCGTTCTGAGCTTGTAGATCTGCTATTTTCGCGCAAAACCCCAACGCAACTTGGTTGATCTCTTTTCCACTAGTCCCTCTCTAATATTTTAATCTTCCTTGATGTTCAAAAAGCAATTAAATTGATCATGTTCTTCATTAAAGGTCCATGAAACACAAAATCACTTTTTCTATAAATATATATTATATCAATGAGTCACTTGTGATAGGGAGCAGTGATATGGTTCAATTTGCCCATAGGCTTGGGGATTCAGAGCTTTCTGCTGTCACTGTAGCTATTTCTGTGTACTTCCAGTTTCTAGGTCGAAAAGAAATCTTTGGCGCCACTCATTAAATATTAGCTATCACTGTTCTATTGTGTAATGTGACGTAGGCTTATCTAATTAATATTAACGTTTGTTTAATATAGAGTTCTATCAAGGGGGGGGCCTGGTTTCATTCTGCCCTCGTTGTGGCGTCTCGTGTCGTTCAGAGCATAGACTGTAGAGCTGTCGCAGTAAAGATTCGGCAACTCCATGTTCTATAACCAGTTAAAATGGGCAAGTATTTTACAAACAAGCTGTCTGAGCTTTTATCCATGGACAAGCTTTCTCCAGCTCTGGACTGTTTACCACGGAACCGAAGAAGAAGGGACGCTAAGCTATCGCCGATAGCTATTTTCTGTGTAGTGTGTGTGTGTGTGTGTGTGTGTGTGTGTGTGTGCGTGTGTGTGTGTGTGTGTGTGTGTGTGTGTGTGTGTGTGTGTGTGTGTGTGTGTGTGCGTGCGTGCGTCGTGACAGCGTGCGCACACACACACACACACACACAACGTCCACACACGAAAAATAGCAGATCTACAAGCTCACAACGCGTCGCTTTCGCGTTGTGAGCTTGTATATCGGCTATGTAGCCGAGCTAAATAGCCTTAGAGCCGAAACCAACGTGTTTACACAAGAAGCTGCTGCTGCTACGGCTATTAGCTCGACTACGTAGCTGATATACAAGCTCACAACGCGTCGCGAAAGCGACGCGTTGTGAGCTTGTAGATCTGCTATTTTTCGTGTGTGGACGTTGTGTGTGTGTGCGCACTGTCACGACACACGCACGCACGCACACACACACACACACACACACACACACACACACACACACACACACACACACTACACAGAAAATAGCTATCGGCGATAGCTTAGCGTCCCTTCTTCGGTTCCGTGGTAAACAGTCCAGAGCTGGAGAAAGCTTGTCCATGGATGAAAGCTCAGACAGCTTGTTTGTAAAATACTTGCCCATTTTGACTGGTTATAGAACATGGAGTTGCCGAATCTTTATACTTTTTACACCTCCAATGGCTGGTTTTAAAAAATGTTTCCGAAATGGAAACAGCAACAAGTGACCACTGCTGACATGTCTCTCTCTGATAGAAGACACATTACTCCGCCCCCTACCCACACAAAGGCAGATAACCACGCCTACATTTTAGAAATCTTTTCATATTCTCAAGTCTGATAAAACAAATAAAGATGCGGGGTTTCTTATCCCTTTAAGCAGTAGGCCTACAGTATGTGGATAATCAAAGCTCATACTATGATAGTGGTATACATTACATATAGCCTAATGAAGGGGGGAAAATAGACAATATATTCGTCAATCGCAATTGTTTTGTATGACGATTAATCGCGAGCAATGAGGGCCTCTCCAACTCCCTTTCCCGGGCTGAATCAGGGGCTGAGCACATCTCTGATCCAAATATGCAAAGGCTGGTAAGTTCCCTCAGAACAGGTTACAGTACATGATTTTAATGTGAAGCATGCGTGCAATGTTTAGAAAATATTGCACACAGTTGTAAAACAGTTAGTCTATTAAATATAGTATTTATCAGAGATAATGTACCAGCAGAACAGTTGTTACATGTAAAACAGTGTGTTCGTCCATTAGGCTGATCCAGGAAGGTTCCCTCAGGACAGGGTTTACATGATGTTCCTCTAAACTTTGTGCAATTTGCATAAACATAGCTTCCTGTTGGACAGAGAAACACTTTGAGATATTAATGCACAACACGCAAAGGACACCCATAGGCCTGCAGTAAAAAATGTAGTTCTTACCAGTGGGACACAAGGGGCAGCATTTCCTTTCTGCATTATACTCTGCACTGGAACAAGTGACAGCACATCCAACATATATGTGTATAATACAAATCTGTTGAACAATGAAAACATTCTCATTAGAATCTTGTGTCTTCCCAGGGAAATCCCCCCCTGTCAGGTGAAAAGAAACAACTTGGACTACCCATGCATTGAAGGAAGCATGAGGTTTGTCCGTTGTCTCCCCAGGCGCGGCAGAGGGAGAGCAGAGCCCAGGATTACATTGGCACTGGGTAAAAATGGGTTACAAAATCTTGGGATAAAAAAATAAAAATAAAAAATAGAATGTGGTGTCTTTAATAAAATATTCTTAAAGGGATAGTTCACCCCCCAAATGTTTTTTTTTTTGTTTTTGTTTTTGTTTTTCTATCGATTACTCAACCCATGGACACATTTGTTAGTTTCTTTCTTTAAAAACCCCTAGTTTCACCCCTCACATGCTACTTAAAGCAGACGTTTTGGGGGATATACATTAGTACATTTATTTATTTATTTATTTTTGCAGCGATGAATGCAAGGTTGCACTTTTTTTTGGTAACTGTCTCCACATTTGAATTCGCCAATTAGACAGAGGCGAGGGGGTTGGGGTATCTACTTTTAAAGTAGCCCTACTTCAAGCTTAACTACAAAAGAGCTCATTGCCATGTCCACAGACTCAGTAAAGAGGCACATGAAACACAGACCCACAAACACAGTATCGCGATGCCCCTACTGCCTTAAAGCTCCAAACAGCCCAGAACAAACTAATTAGGGTCGTGCTTGGTCTTCCTCCTCGGGCCCACCTTACCGATCATCACCACGAAAGCGTGGGGTGGCTCAAAGTAGCTGACAGAGTACAGCATCTTGCAATGGGCCTGGTGTACAAGATACACTACACCTCCAAGATACCTGACAAACTACTTCTTAAAGGTCAAGGATTTTCATGATCACAACACCAGAGGCAGCTCCACTAATCATCATCAATGTAGATTTAACACTAAAAAAGGCTCGTTCTCCTGCTACACCATCAACATGTGGAACGCCCTCCCACAATTAAAGGAGAGCAAATCCCTATCCTCCTTCAAAATCGGTATGAAAAGTCACCTTCAGGCGGCTCAGCGGCTGCTACCCGTGACTTTTAAATAGACTAAGCCTTTGTATTTGATGTTATGCTTTTTCTGCTTTTGAAATTGATATTATCCTAGATAAAGTACTATGTTCTATCCGTCTGTCTTTCAATGTTATATGAGATACTTAAAGTGTGGTTCCTGTGGAAATAAGCCTCTGCTTTCTAGGATCTCCTTTTAGTTGACCTTGTACCAGTGATTTGAACTGTCATGAAACTGTACTTGTTTCTATTGCAATTTCTAATAAATTCTTCAATCAATCAATCAATCAATCAAACAAACCCTTGTGAAGTTCTGGATGAGTTGGAAGGCAGAATTCCAGTAAAAGCAACGTGTATTTGACCTTGTGTAACTATGTATGTCTGTGACAGTAGTACTTCATGCTGGCATATACTGAAGACTATGTATAGGGCAAGGTTCGAGCCAGAAAATGACAAGAAGACTCCACTATAGCCAAGAAGAGACAAACATGGACCACCGGTGATCATGTCATGGACCACTACTGGGTCATGGACCACTGGTTGGGAAACAGTTCACTCAATGGCTTGGTGACCTAAGATGACATGTCAATGTAGTTGACAACAATTACTGGAACTTTCACAGAAAAAAGGAATCGGAATCTCAAGAAGGGGAAGTGTGGCCTGATTGAGACATCATTATTAGGAAATGTTCCATAAAATAGCATGTGTTCAGCTGACTCATATCAGCTGACATGAGTTTAATATAGAAGGCTGGATGAAGTAAGAGAAATTCTCAAAAACCCTTAAACAAAGGAAAAACACTCACATCAGTTCAATAATGACTGTTAAAGGCTTGATTAAATGAATAATATCAAGCTCTTAACAGTCATTATTCAACAACATGTGTCCATGGTCAATTAGTTGAGAATATTATGAAGGGTTTTTTGTATTTTAGTTATAACTACGGTATAATCATACAGTGCCGTAAGCTCATCATTATGCATTATGGGATGCATAGAGTTAGTGTTACCAAAAACACTATTATCCCATATCCCCACCCAAAACAACAGTGGTCCCCTGGTTGGTTCTTAATTAGGGTGGTGGTCCCTGGTTCACAATCAGTGGAAAACCCCTGACATAAAGGAACATATATCCTCCCAAAATGGGACAAGTTTGTGGAGGACCGTAGCATAATTATGTAAAAAATATTACATCTCCAAAACTAGAAATAGCTGAAACTCTGCGGTTTATTTGTACACTGTGTGTGTGTGTGTGTGTGTGTGTGTGTGTGTGTGTGTGTGTGTGTGTGTGTGTGTGTGTGTGTGTGTGTGTGTGTGTGTGTGTGAGTTTGTCTAGCTATACTTATGGGGACTAAATGCATGTTCACACAGTCACCTGCAGGGGACCTCTGACAGTGTGGGGACAAAATAGTAGGTCCCCACAATGGTTAGGGTTAGGTTTAGGGTTAGGTTTAGGGTTAGGGTTAGGGTTAGGGTTAGGGTTAGGGTTAGGGGTTAGGGTTAGGTTTAGGGATAGAGGTTAAGGTAAGGCCACAGGACTTGCCTAAACATGAATGGAAGTCTATGTAATGTCCCCACAAGTGATGTAATATATAGTGTGTGTGTGTGTGTGTGTGTGTGTGTGTGTGTGTGTGTGTGTGTGTGTGTGTGTGTGTGTGCGTGCGTGCGTGCGTGCGTGCGTGCGTGCGTGCGTGCGTGCGTGCGTGCGTGCGTGCAGGGTTGTTAAGTAACGGATTACATGTAACGGGATTACGTAATCAGATTACAAAAAACAGGTAACTTGTAAAGTCTCAGGTTACATTTTAAAATGTGTAATCTGGATTACAGTAACGGATCTGAATGATGGGGGTTACATGCTGGATTACATTCTCCCCTTGCCCTCATCAATTTTACAAATAAGTTATAACGCCAAACACTAAAATAATCAAGTCGAATCAGCGTAAAGTACTGCCACTTTTTCAAGTAAAATTCGGTTGTCCTTTTCTTAATTTCATAGGCTCAATATTCTTGTCTAGTTATCAATGGTAAAACTTGTTTTATTTAATTAAAGAGAGTTTTGCTAAAGTAATCCAAAAGTAACTGAAAGTAACTAGTAGTTACTTTTTAAATTGTGATAATCAGATTACGTTACTGACTACATTTTCTTTGTAAGTAACTTGTAACTGTAGGGGATTCCTTTTAAAAGTAACCCTAACAACCCTGCGTGCGTGCGTGCGTGCGTGCGTGCGTGCGTGCGTGCGTGCGTGCGTGCGTGCGTTTGTCTAGCTATACTTATGGGGACTAAACGCATGTTCACACAGTCACCTGCAGGGGACCTCTGACAGTGTGGGGACAAAATAGTAGGTCCCCACAACGGTTAGGGTTAGGGTTAGGGTTAGGGTGTGTGTGTGTGTGTGTGTGTGTGTGTGTGTGTGTGTGTGTGTGTGTGTGTGTGTGTGTGTGTGTGTGTGTGTGTGTGTGTGTGTGTGTGTGTGTGTGTGTATGCGAGAGTGTGAGTGAGAGGCTAATTCTATTACCAAATGAAAGACAATGGCAAATGTCGTCACAGGAACATCCATCATGAATAGAACTGTCCAAAACAACGGTGGAATGCCTGAAAGTAAATAAATTCTGTGTAAGTCTAATAATAGTATCAACATCAGCACAACAATATCGTTTTTAACTCACTCACTCTTTTGTCTTTGTTTTCTTTAGAGACTACTTTCTTTGTGTTTTGTCAAAAAATAATGTGTCAAGGGTAGGCAAAATAAGCCAAGGGCTTCAGCCTACACCTGTTTGGTCAATTTCTTTTTGAAATGATTGGAAATGAAATGACAATATATACTGTAAATTTCATACTGACCAAATAAACTACTTCTACTGATGATGCATTAGAATGTCAGATAGTGGAGCTCTGTGTGTGCGTACGTCTTGTACCGACAAGAAGAGATTCTGAGCAGAGATCTGTGTTACAAAAGTCATGTCTGGGTGCATACAGCCATGCACTGTATTTACAAATAGTTTACATAATAGTGTTATAGTTCACCCCTCTTCATGCTCTCTAGCCCTTTTAATACCAATGACAATGTTTTTCACACATTGGTTTTGTTATTTTAAAAAAAGTAGTTGGACGCGGAAGCGAATACCACATCCACAGAAAATAACAAATTGCTCATGGCCAGACAAGGTGGCCTGATGAAAGACATAATTATGTGTTAAACATTTCTAGCTACACTACAGCTGTATATTTGTTAAAGTGATCCCTGATTTGTAAGCCATGTAGGCCTTAATATGTTATAATAACCCTCTTTAACCGAAATATACCTTTTAAAACACTTGGAATATATTCCTTTGAGAGAAAAAAAGTGATATGTTCAACCCCTGGGGGGAGCCATTGCACTGTTCGTCGCATGCAGTAATGACATAGGCAATGCATTTTGCCTGGTCGGGCCCATTTAAAATGGCGGTGTAAACAAGTTTTAGATGTTGAATTAAACACTTACAGGCACAGCAAAACATCCTACTTGATATGAACAGAACAGAAAAGCACCACACTACTAACTACAGTTAATCTGAGCTTCAAGACAATGTTTTAAATATTGTAAAGAGAACGTTGTTTTGACGTTCCATATTAACCCTATGGGCCCGACCAGGCAAAATGCATTGCCTACGTCATTACTGCATGCGACGAACAGTGCAATGGCTCCCCCCAGGGGTTGAACATATCACTTTTTTTTCTCTCAAAGGAATATATTCCAAGTGTTTTAAAAGGTATATTTCGGTTAAAGAGGGTTATTATAACATATTAAGGCCTACATGGCTTACAAATCAGGGATCACTTTAAGATTATAACTTTCTTTTAATAGACTTAAGATATCGCTCATTGTATAACCTATTTAAATCAGATTATACATCAGCTACTCAAAATTTTCAGCAGACGAACAGGGCCCTATTTTCGTCCATTCTAAACCCTAAACCCCTAAGCGTCTTTTCCTTTTTTTCCCCCCTTTTTTTTATACTTCAAATAGCCGATCTAAATCGACAAATTGTGAGCTTGTAGATCAGCTAGATGAACTATTTAAAAATGTAGTAAAAAATGGGGGCAAAGAAGTTTAGGGGTTTAGGGTTTAGCATGGACAGAAAATAGGTCCCTGTAGTCATCTTATCAATTACATACAGTATAGGTTACACAGAGCAGAGTAAATTCTGATTAGTGGTCGACCATGGAACAAACAGTATCTTACCTCATGAAGAATGAGCACCGTCTACTCTGCTGGGCGTCCCTCTTTGCACTTTCTGTTTCAGTGTAACTGCACAACACTGGACTGGAGAAACTGACTCTTCAAATGTCCTTTTCATGCCAACGGTGGATGCAGGGGCGGATCTATTGATAGGTCTATCATGTGAAGATCTGTCACCTGAGCTATTACCAGTGTTGCGGACTCTATCTTTTTCTTGTATTGCCGTTTGTCCAGCACCTGGGCTAGAGTGGATTTGTGCATGCACTATCACCCCTGTAAGATCTGCCACCTCCCATCCCAGACAAGTATGGCCTACATTATGTAGAACACTATACAGTATATGTTACAAAATGCATGAATTCCAGGGATTTGTGCATGCACTATCACCCCTGTAAGATCTGCCACCTCCCATCCCAGACAAGTATGGCCTACATTATGTAGAACACTATACAGTATATGTTACAAAATGCATGAATTCCAGAATTCTACTTGTAAGGGAGAGACAGCCGCTGGCCGCCGCGTCCACGTCCATGGACGCGTCCATGGACGCGGGACGCGGCCATGGGACTCACTCGTGGGACGCGGGACGCGAAAATGGGACGTGGGACGGGGGACAAGGCCGTGGGACTCACTTGTAGGACGCGGGACGCGGAAATGGGACGTGGGACGGGGGACAAGGCCGTGGGACTCACTTGTAGGACGCGGGACGAGGCTGCCTTCTTTTTTGGATCAATGTCCGAGGGACAGCGAATGCACACCTGCCGACAACAGCCGCGGCAATGATTCCTATGCCGTGGCAATTATACCTAATCCGTGGCAACGCTGGACACACCGACTATGGAGCTGCGTCAGCCGCTGTTGCCGAACCTATCCCCCCCCCCCCCCCCCCCCCCCCCCCCACACACACACACGCGCACGCAGGCACGCACGCGCACCCAGGCACACACACGCACGCACCATGATCAGCAGCACGCACGCATCATGACGCATGCACACACACACACACGCACACACCATGATCAGCAGTGGACCAGCGTGCTCATATCAATAATGTATAAATAAATGAATAAAGTATTAAACAGTCATGTCTGCTCCGGTGGTCGCTTACCGACCTTCCGGGGCCTCCCGGTAGCCCCCGTAGCCGCCGTCACCTGCCGCTTCTATACCCGATCCGCCGGTCCATCTGCATCGGCGGCGGCCGCAGTGCTGCCAGAGATGGGTCTGTCTGTCTGTCTGTCTGTCTGTCTGTCTGTCTGTCTGTCTGTCTGTCTGTCTGTCTGTCTGTCTGTCTGTCTGTCTGTCTGTCTGTCTGTACCACCCTTTCCTTAGTAGCCTAGTAGTAGACCTAATATTAATAATCTGTGTCTATCATGTCCCTCCCTCCACCTCGCCTGCCCTCTCCACTTCTATCTATCCATTTTACGCACAGCTGTTTTGCGCACGCATCTATCTATTGTTACAATTCCTCCCCCCCCCCCCCCCCCCCCCCCCCCAATGTCCATCTTTTCCCTTCGTTTTTCCCCCTCCCTACCCAAATATGTATAGGCTTATGCCTTATTGTATTCATTTCATTGTAGGCTATAATAGTTTACGGATTGGCGCCTCGCCTCTTATACGGCCGGAGCTACAGAGTGTCTCCTTTATTAAATAAAATAAACGTTTTCATCTGTATGTCTCATATGTGCCGGGTAGTGTATTCGCTCCTTCTGTTTTTCTTTGCAGCTAAATTAACTAAAGGTTCACCTTAATCGAATTCATCATAGATATGTTTATGTTTCAACACATGTTCTTCATTATTATTATTTAGGCATATGGTTTCTCCGCGCTTGTCATGCGTAAAATCTTTGGATTCATTGGTGTGTGTGTGTGTGTGTGTGTGTGTGTGTGTGTGTGTGTGTGCGTGCGTGCGTGCGTGCGTGCGTGCGTGCGTGCGTGCGTGTGTGCGTGCGTGCGTGCGCCGCGCATGTCGTGCAGCCTATGTTTTGGCCGACGATTTTGACCCCAGAACCCCCGCAGTGTTTTCCACAGTGAGAGAGTGTAAAATGAAACCAAACGTTACGGGTCCATTTGGTTTCATTTTAGGCCTACCCGCACAATAATTAACTGTCCATAAGGGTCCATTATATTCCAGGCGATTGCCTGACCTGGCCAAATCAATCAATCAATCTATCTATCTATCTATCTATCTATCTATCTATCTATCTATCTATCTATCTATCTATCTATCTATCTATCTATCTATCTATCTATCTATGATTGAAAGCCTAGGCCATGGCTGTCTTGAACTTGAACTGTCCGTGACTATAGGCCTATTAGGCTAAACAGCAGCTGCTCACCCCACGTCAGTCAC
>NC_137810.1:66400051-66620051 GCF_963921795.1 Nannobrachium achirus | reverse complement strand
ATTAGTTTCAAATACATATAGGCATGGATTATAACATATACGTTTCACAGGTAGAGGATAATTACCAAATAGCATATCCAAGGGTCTCCAATTTAGGTGGTTACGTCAGGCCTCTGGCGAGGTAGGCTCCCTGCTTATTTCTGTTCCTCTCTCTTCCTCTCTCAGTTGAATCTGACTCTACACTTCCTGCCTTCTGGCTAAAGAAAATGATGGTGGCCTCTGTCGGCCAATCAGGTTGTGAGTTTACTCTCTGTCTTTCCTACAGTGTAATCTGAGCTCTGGATTTGGAGGGCCTATACCCCCTGTAGTGGGGCTCTTTGTCTAAGTTACCTCTGGGTTGTGAGTGAATGGTTGGTTTCAACACACTGTGATAGGCCACTAGATACTTCTTTTTGTACTAGTTGGGTACAAACATACGGGAATAAAGAAACATAGATGCATTTTAAGCATATTACAGCGGAATTAGAATGATACATACATTTGGTTACTTAATAATAATAATGCATACATGCAGTAAAAATGAGATGACAGTTTCTCAATGGTTTCCTTCTCTCCCCTGAGTCTGGGAGGGCTTTCGACACCCTGATGTGTGTGGGGGTTTTATGACCCATTGGTTTCAGGCACCTCTTTCCTCTAGTCACACAGTCACACATTCCATGCTACAGGGTCATTTTATGGCTTGATTCCTTGTTAACTTCTATAGATCACTGACTGAGTCATTTCAGGATAAGATTCTATACAATTTGACTTCCATAATTTTAATACACTCATGACAGTACGAAAATAACTTGACACCCCTCACCTCAGTCTAATACATTCATTTTGTTAGACTGAAAATGAAATACTCTGTTCCTAATTGTTATTTCTATTCCAGTAGTTATGATTTTCTTTAATTTTTTAGTTTTGTTTGGTTGACCTGTAGATTTGCACTCGTTTAAATGTTCATTCCGTTAAATTCTTCAAGTTTACATTTATTAATTTTCCATCTTATTAAACAAATTCCTCAATTGAATCTTTAATACTCTAATGGTAGCAGAGGATGGTTCGGTTCATTGACCTCTGTGACAGAGACATTAGGCAGGAAGTGTTATTTTTTACACCCCACCCCTCACCTTAGTTTATATAACTTTTTGCTTTTCTTAATTTGGTTAAGCTTGACTCTACTGATGATTGTTCACAAATAATTTCGTATTACAAATTTCTTAAAGCAATTCCCTTGGTGGGTTTTAGTCAATTTCTCAAATTTCCTGTGGAAAATAGCAGATCTACAAATTGTCGTATTGATTATTTCAAGTTAATACTTCAAAGGTTACAATCTGTTCCAATTACACTGAAAACCTTACATTTCATTTTATCATTTCTTATCTTTCTTCTTCCTGGACAACTCATGGTAATAACAACTTTACATTGAACACTGTTTACAGAGAAATGATTCGAATGTCCTTCGTTTGCCAATATTTATTGGCTACCCGTCATAGATTCCTCTCCCTTTCTTTTGTGGGAAAGCAAACTATTTTTCTTTCCACTTGATTCTGGCCCTTGCGGCCTTTGTGTGTGTGTGCAGTCTCGCAAAACTCATCTTTACCGTATGCGTGACAGTGGTGAACGACGGTTCGGTGAGTGCGCATACGTCTTCAAAGTAGTCCATAATGTACTTCTGGTCTTCAAGTGACAAGTCTTCCCAGAACAAAATCTCACTGTCCACCTGCTTCACTGTGGTTGCCACTGGATGGCGTGAGAGCATGCCAGTGACGGTTTTGACGGCTGTGGTGTGTGGGACAGTGAGGGAACCCCCTTTAGCCTTAGTGTGACAGCTACTGACAGCTGTTGTGGGTGGTGCGGTGTGGCAGCGAGTGACAACTGCCACTGAGCAGGGGCTCAATGCATTTGGTGTGGTGTGTGTTGCAATGAGTGAGCCATCTCCGGTCTTAGTGCGGGAGACCGCTACGGCTGTTTTTGCCCGCCCCACAGCGGGGTTGACAGTTGACGTGTCGACGGCGTCCCTGATGACGGCAGGCTGAATGGCGACGAGCCCTCTGGTTGCTGCGTCGGTGTTGCAGGATGTGGTGTCCTCGTCCACTCCCGTTTCCTCCTCTTGGGTGGCGGCTGTCGGTAGGCTGAATGGTGACGAGCTCTGTGGTGTCGTATGATGTGGTCGTTGTGACGGGGTTGTGGGACGTGGCGACCTCGTCCACTCCCTTTGCTGGTGCGTAGCTTGTGCTTAGGATGGCCTCCCCTTGGGCGGCGGCGTTCTCCGACAGGGTGTCGGTAGTGGCGAGCTCTCTGGCGTAGTCTGGCGTAGTTGATGTGGCGGAAGTGGCGTCTTTGTCCACTTCGGTTGCTGGCGTGTCTTTCGTGCGTGGCCCTGGGTCGGTGTCTTTTCCCGACGTCCCGAAGGGCGACTTGCTTCCATCTGGGTACTGCTTAGCTGACTTGGTTCTGGACGGCGGGCTTGCTTCTGCCGCAGTCTCTGTGACAGCGCCTTCAGTGGCGGCTGTGTGCTGGTCTCCCTCTGGAGTGCGGTCAGGACCACAGATGTGTGGCTCCGTGACCTTGAACATGGACGTTGCGGTCGCCCCCTCTTCTTCTGGTGCGGCGACTATGACACGGGACGCCGTCCCGGCCATCTCTCGATGATTTCCTTGCGTGCGGTTGTGGTTCCGCTCTGGTACTGCTTCTCCCTCTGGCGTGCCGACAGAACCACTGATGTGTGTCTCCGCGGTCAGGACCAAAGGCTCCGTGGGCGTCCTCGCCTCCTCCGGAGCGGCGACGGTGGCTGTGATTGAGAGTGAGGCGTGGACTGCCGGCCTCGTAGCTCTCTCCTCAGCTAGTCGTGTGGTGTCAGCCGTGGCAGGCTGTGGGACTGGAAAACTGCAGTCTGCGGCAGCTGCAGGGGGTTTAGTGTGACCCCACTCTGTGGCCTCCTGTGGTTCATCTGTGGCAAAGATCATCCCCCTCCCAGGGATCTTCTGCTGCAGCTCGTCTCTGGCGGACGGCTCCCCCTCTGGCTTGGATTGCTCTGTAGGGGTTAAAAAGAACAGTGGCTCTCCTGGGCTGCCTTCATCTAGGTGACGAATCTCTCGGTCCCCTGGTGGGCTTCCTGCTGGGTCCTCTGCGGCTCCAGTGTCGGTCGTGCGGAGCTGCAGGCTGCGTTCTGTGGCAGCTGCAGTCTCCTGCTGGATGTCAGTTAGCTTCTCTGACACCTCTGCTTGCTGGTTGGGGGTGATGTGCACCTCTCCATCTGTGATCTCCGGTGGCCCGTCTTCTGGTGTGAACTGCTCACCGGTTTCCTCCTTTCCTGTAGGGAATAAAAACACTGGTTCCTCTGGTCGTCCTTCTCTGGACCCCAGGCATCGGATATCATGGCCCCCTGGGGGGCCTGCTGCTGCTGGCATCATGGAAGGCTGGACGGGAAGGCCCTCGGCTCCTCCCCCGCTGGTCTGTTCTGTGGGACAGCCTGCGGCGTCTCCTGGGTTTACGACCTCTCCCCCACTTGGTTCTGCTCTGCTGGCTGGGGTAACCTGTTCAGTTCCTTTCAGGTATTCTGCACGTCTCGCCATAAACAATCTCCTGCTTTCTATCCTAGCCTCTAGTTTGCTCAGTTCGTTTTTAATTTCCTCCATACATAATTTGTGTTTTTCCTCTCTGGCCAAAATTTCACTTTTAAGTTCCCCTATGTTAATACAATGGTCCCAGGAGTCAGCTTTTTCTAAAGCAATTACATAATTTCCTTCGGACTCGGTGAGTTTTGAGTAAGAATCATTCAATACTTTTTCTATAGTTTTTAGTTCAGTGATGTCAAGCATATAGGAGCCGTACTTTCCTTTAGCTAACAACCAATCAAGTTTGTCGTCCTCATAGACTTTCTCCCACTCCCACAAGTTGGCCTTCTGTGGGCCCTTTTTGATCAATGGGCTCATTGCATCTAGCATGCTATCAATTTCTTCCATATAGGATTGCTGAATTTCCTGATCGTCCTGGGTATTATTTTTCGCACTTTTGATATCATAATTATTCAAATATATAATATTCTTTTGGGTTAACCTCTTCCATAGCTTTTATGTACTTCTTGTTCGTCTCTTTGAGCTTGGAAAATGAATTTTCTATCGCTTCTTTTGAAGTCTTCAATTCATTTACGGACATGCCTCGTGAAGCGAGCCTGCAGTCACTTTTTAAGTCACCGAAATTCTCTCTGGAATCAGACCATTCCATCCAGTGATAAAAGGTGGCACTTTTTAGTCTCTTAACTTCTTCCATGGCAGTTTGTTTTATCTGCTTCCTTTAGAGATAAGGTTTCTAAGGCCTGTGTTTTACTGGTACGTTTACTTTACTGGGTGAATTGCACCCCCCTCCTTCTTGCCTTAGTGGTCAGGGGAATGCTGTAGGTGCAATAAACTTTCCCTCCCCCTACTTTTATGGGCTCTTTGGGAGTAAATTAAGAACAATGGCTACTAGCTGTGGCCTGCTTACAGGATTCCACATGTGCTGCACTTTAAGGTGCCTTTTTGTCTGGTTAGTTTTTAGCTTTCAGAAAAGTCCTATAACATAACTTTTTTCATCACGTAACTTACTTTGCTAACATGGCTTTTATGCCTCCAACTTAAGTTAAATGACCATAAGTTATTTCCCGAGATTCCCTCTCTCAACTTCTATGGCTTAAACAACACTGTTCTGACCTCCAATGGTCTGGTTACAGACTGCATTAATGATTCCACTTATTTGATCAGCAGCAATGCTGCGGCATACGTTTCAAAACTGTTCGATCTTGATACTGTACCCAATAGTAGCAACATTAACTGTTGCCTACCTTGGTTTAATAACTTCAACTTTATGCTGTACTTATCTATTTGATTTAACCTTAAAGCAGCAATGCTGCGGCAATTGTTTTAATACTTCTCCGCATTTGTTTTAATACTGTTCAACTTTATAGACCATCGCGCTTTGTGAGCAATGATTTAAACCTGTTGAAAAGGCTGGATGACCCTGGATAGGTTTAAGTATAATACTCGTGTTGTAGTCCTAATGTAATAATGACGAAAGTATGTCTTTTTGGATTTATTGTATTACAGAAACAATTCAAATCTCCCTAACATTCACACATATCTTAGTTTAGGCAACAGTAAGGATTACGCGACCGTTCTTGGTTCCATTACTCCTGTTGATTCAACTTAAGCTAAGGTCTTACTACACTGGACTTTCTCTACACATTAAAGGTATTAAAACTAGTACATTTCAAAAGGAAAAGCCCCAGGGAAAAAGCACAAATAACACAATACAAATGCAATTAGTTTCAAATACATATAGGCATGGATTATAACATATACGTTTCACAGGTAGAGGATAATTACCAAATAGCATATCCAAGGGTCTCCAATTTAGGTGGTTACGTCAGGCCTCTGGCGAGGTAGGCTCCCTGCTTATTTCTGTTCCTCTCTCCTCCTCTCTCAGTTGAATCTGACTCTACACTTCCTGCCTTCTGGCTAAAGAAAATGATGGTGGCCTCTGTCGGCCAATCAGGTTGTGAGTTTACTCTCTGTCTTTCCTACAGTGTAATCTGAGCTCTGGATTTGGAGGGCCTATACCCCCTGTAGTGGGGCTCTTTGTCTAAGTTACCTCTGGGTTGTGAGTGAATGGTTGGTTTCAACACACTGTGATAGGCCACTAGATACTTCTTTTTGTACTAGTTGGGTACAAACATACAGGAATAAAGAAACATAGATGCATGTTAAGCATATTACAGCGGAATTAGAATGATACATACATTTGGTTACTTAATAATAATAATGCATACATGCAGTAAATATGAAATGACAGTTTCTCAATGGTTTCCTTCTCTCCCCTGAGTCTGGGAGGGCTTTCGACACCCTGATGTGTGTGGGGGTTTTATGACCCATTGGTTTCAGGCACCTCTTTCCTCTAGTCACACAGTCACACATTCCATGCTACAGGGTCATTTTATGGCTTGATTCCTTGTTAACTTCTATAGATCACTGACTGAGTCATTTCAGGATAAGATTCTATACAATTTGACTTCCATAATTTTAATACACTCATGACAGTACGAAAATAACTTGACACCCCTCACCTCAGTCTAATACATTCATTTTGTTAGACTGAAAATGAAATACTCTGTTCCTAATTGTTATTTCTATTCCAGTAGTTATGATTTTCTTTAATTTTTTAGTTTTGTTTGGTTGACCTGTAGATTTGCACTCGTTTAAATGTTCATTCCGTTAAATTCTTCAAGTTTACATTTATTAATTTTCCATCTTATTAAACAAATTCCTCAATTGAATCTTTAATACTCTAATGGTAGCAGAGGATGGTTCGGTTCATTGACCTCTGTGACAGAGACATTAGGCAGGAAGTGTTATTTTTTACACCCCACCCCTCACCTTAGTTTATATAACTTTTTGCTTTTCTTAATTTGGTTAAGCTTGACTCTACTGATGATTGTTCACAAATAATTTCGTATTACAAATTTCTTAAAGCAATTCCCTTGGTGGGTTTTAGTCAATTTCTCAAATTTCCTGTGGAAAATAGCAGATCTACAAATTGTCGTATTGATTATTTCAAGTTAATACTTCAAAGGTTACAATCTGTTCCAATTACACTGAAAACCTTACATTTCATTTTATCATTTCTTATCTTTCTTCTTCCTGGACAACTCATGGTAATAACAACTTTACATTGAACACTGTTTACAGAGAAATGATTCGAATGTCCTTCGTTTGCCAATATTTATTGGCTACCCGTCATAGATTCCTCTCCCTTTCTTTTGTGGGAAAGCAAACTATTTTTCTTTCCACTTGATTCTGGCCCTTGCGGCCTTTGTGTGTGTGTGCAGTCTCGCAAAACTCATCTTTACCGTATGCGTGACAGTGGTGAACGACGGTTCGGTGAGTGCGCATACGTCTTCAAAGTAGTCCATAATGTACTTCTGGTCTTCAAGTGACAAGTCTTCCCAGAACAAAATCTCACTGTCCACCTGCTTCACTGTGGTTGCCACTGGATGGCGTGAGAGCATGCCAGTGACGGTTTTGACGGCTGTGGTGTGTGGGACAGTGAGGGAACCCCCTTTAGCCTTAGTGTGACAGCTACTGACAGCTGTTGTGGGTGGTGCGGTGTGGCAGCGAGTGACAACTGCCACTGAGCAGGGGCTCAATGCATTTGGTGTGGTGTGTGTTGCAATGAGTGAGCCATCTCCGGTCTTAGTGCGGGAGACCGCTACGGCTGTTTTTGCCCGCCCCACAGCGGGGTTGACAGTTGACGTGTCGACGGCGTCCCTGATGACGGCAGGCTGAATGGCGACGAGCCCTCTGGTTGCTGCGTCGGTGTTGCAGGATGTGGTGTCCTCGTCCACTCCCGTTTCCTCCTCTTGGGTGGCGGCTGTCGGTAGGCTGAATGGTGACGAGCTCTGTGGTGTCGTATGATGTGGTCGTTGTGACGGGGTTGTGGGACGTGGCGACCTCGTCCACTCCCTTTGCTGGTGCGTAGCTTGTGCTTAGGATGGCCTCCCCTTGGGCGGCGGCGTTCTCCGACAGGGTGTCGGTAGTGGCGAGCTCTCTGGCGTAGTCTGGCGTAGTTGATGTGGCGGAAGTGGCGTCTTTGTCCACTTCGGTTGCTGGCGTGTCTTTCGTGCGTGGCCCTGGGTCGGTGTCTTTTCCCGACGTCCCGAAGGGCGACTTGCTTCCATCTGGGTACTGCTTAGCTGACTTGGTTCTGGACGGCGGGCTTGCTTCTGCCGCAGTCTCTGTGACAGCGCCTTCAGTGGCGGCTGTGTGCTGGTCTCCCTCTGGAGTGCGGTCAGGACCACAGATGTGTGGCTCCGTGACCTTGAACATGGACGTTGCGGTCGCCCCCTCTTCTTCTGGTGCGGCGACTATGACACGGGACGCCGTCCCGGCCATCTCTCGATGATTTCCTTGCGTGCGGTTGTGGTTCCGCTCTGGTACTGCTTCTCCCTCTGGCGTGCCGACAGAACCACTGATGTGTGTCTCCGCGGTCAGGACCAAAGGCTCCGTGGGCGTCCTCGCCTCCTCCGGAGCGGCGACGGTGGCTGTGATTGAGAGTGAGGCGTGGACTGCCGGCCTCGTAGCTCTCTCCTCAGCTAGTCGTGTGGTGTCAGCCGTGGCAGGCTGTGGGACTGGAAAACTGCAGTCTGCGGCAGCTGCAGGGGGTTTAGTGTGACCCCACTCTGTGGCCTCCTGTGGTTCATCTGTGGCAAAGATCATCCCCCTCCCAGGGATCTTCTGCTGCAGCTCGTCTCTGGCGGACGGCTCCCCCTCTGGCTTGGATTGCTCTGTAGGGGTTAAAAAGAACAGTGGCTCTCCTGGGCTGCCTTCATCTAGGTGACGAATCTCTCGGTCCCCTGGTGGGCTTCCTGCTGGGTCCTCTGCGGCTCCAGTGTCGGTCGTGCGGAGCTGCAGGCTGCGTTCTGTGGCAGCTGCAGTCTCCTGCTGGATGTCAGTTAGCTTCTCTGACACCTCTGCTTGCTGGTTGGGGGTGATGTGCACCTCTCCATCTGTGATCTCCGGTGGCCCGTCTTCTGGTGTGAACTGCTCACCGGTTTCCTCCTTTCCTGTAGGGAATAAAAACACTGGTTCCTCTGGTCGTCCTTCTCTGGACCCCAGGCATCGGATATCATGGCCCCCTGGGGGGCCTGCTGCTGCTGGCATCATGGAAGGCTGGACGGGAAGGCCCTCGGCTCCTCCCCCGCTGGTCTGTTCTGTGGGACAGCCTGCGGCGTCTCCTGGGTTTACGACCTCTCCCCCACTTGGTTCTGCTCTGCTGGCTGGGGTAACCTGTTCAGTTCCTTTCAGGTATTCTGCACGTCTCGCCATAAACAATCTCCTGCTTTCTATCCTAGCCTCTAGTTTGCTCAGTTCCTTTTTAATTTCCTCCATACATAATTTGTGTTTTTCCTCTCTGGCCAAAATTTCACTTTTAAGTTCCCCTATGTTAATACAATGGTCCCAGGAGTCAGCTTTTTCTAAAGCAATTACATAATTTCCTTCGGACTCTGTGAGTTTTGAGTAAGAATCATTCAATACTTTTTCTATAGTTTTTAGTTCAGTGATGTCAAGCATATAGGAGCCGTACTTTCCTTTAGCTAACAACCAATCAAGTTTGTCGTCCTCATAGACTTTCTCCCACTCCCACAAGTTGGCCTTCTGTGGGCCCTTTTTGATCAATGGGCTCATTGCATCTAGCATGCTATCAATTTCTTCCATATAGGATTGCTGAATTTCCTGATCGTCCTGGGTATTATTTTTCGCACTTTTGATATCATAATTATTCAAATATATAATATTCTTTTGGGTTAACCTCTTCCATAGCTTTTATGTACTTCTTGTTCGTCTCTTTGAGCTTGGAAAATGAATTTTCTATCGCTTCTTTTGAAGTCTTCAATTCATATACGGACATGCCTCGTGAAGCGAGCCTGCAGTCACTTTTTAAGTCACCGAAATTCTCTCTGGAATCAGACCATTCCATCCAGTGATAAAAGGTGGCACTTTTTAGTCTCTTAACTTCTTCCATGGCAGTTTGTTTTATCTGCTTCCTTTAGAGATAAGGTTTCTAAGGCCTGTGTTTTACTGGTACGTTTACTTTACTGGGTGAATTGCACCCCCCTCCTTCTTGCCTTAGTGGTCAGGGGAATGCTGTAGGTTCAATAAACCTTCCCTCCCCCTACTTTTATGGGCTCTTTGGGAGTAAATTAACTCTATCCACGCTTTGAACGTTCCCGTTCGCCCCATTTTTGACGGCCCGATAATGCCAATTGTACGTTCTTTGGCTCGTTCTTTTGTACCTTGGTTTGATGTCTGTAACCTGTTGAGGTGTCGCGCGGGTGTCTACCGTTGAAACAGCTCCCATAAAAGTACTCTTAAAATCCAACTGGACGTTAACATCAATGGAGTCACAACACTGTTCCATGTGTTTTTCTCTGGATCTATTGCTCTGTAGCGACTCATCAGCCTTGAACAGCCTTGACAAGCAAGAGTCGATCTAAGACCATTTTCACATTAATTCTTGCATGAGGCTGCCCCCTACTGCTGGTAGAGCCACGGCACACTCTTTAAGAGAACATTTCAAAAAAAAAAAGAATACACCTTTGTCTATATCATCGCAAAGGTAAGGTGCTTTTGCTGGCACAAAACCCAATAATAAATAACAACATCTGGCAGAATAAGAGTTAAGAACAATGGCTACTAGCTGTGGCCTGCTTACAGGATTCCACATGTGCTGCACTTTAAGGTGCCTTTTTGGCTGGTTAGTTTTTAGCTTTCAGAAAAGTCCTATAACATAACTTTTTTCATCACGTAACTTACTTTGCTAACATGGCTTTTATGCCTCCAACTTTAGTTAAATGACCATAAGTTATTTCCCGAGATTCGATCTCTCAACTTCTATGGCTTAAACAACACTGTTCTGACCTCCAATGGTCTGGTTACAGACTGCATTAATGATTCCACTAATTTCATCAGCAGCAATGCTGCGGCATACGTTTCAAAACTGTTCGATCTTGATACTGTAACCAATAGTAGCAACATTAACTGTTGCCTACCTTGGTTTAATAACTTCAACTTTATGCTGTACTTATCTATTTGATTTAACCTTAAAGCAGCAATGCTGCGGCAATTGTTTTAATACTTCTCCGCATTTGTTTTAATACTGTTCAACTTTATAGACCATCGCGCTTTGTGAGCAATGATTTAAACCTGTTGAAAAGGCTGGATGACCCTGGATAGGTTTAAGTATAATACTCGTGTTGTAGTCCTAATGTAATAATGACGAAAGTATGTCTTTTTGAATTTATTTTATTACAGAAACAATTCAAATCTCCCTAACATTCACACATATCTTAGTTTAGGCAACAGTAAGGATTACGCGACCGTTCTTGGTTCCATTACTCCTGTTGATTCAACTTAAGCTAAGGTCTTACTACACTGGACTTTCTCTACACATTAAAGGTATTAAAACTAGTACATTTCAAAAGGAAAAGCCCCAGGGAAAAAGCACAAATAACACAATACAAATGCAATTAGTTTCAAATACATATAGGCATGGATTATAACATATACGTTTCACAGGTAGAGGATAATTACCAAATAGCATATCCAAGGGTCTCCAATTTAGGTGGTTACGTCAGGCCTCTGGCGAGGTAGGCTCCCTGCTTATTTCTGTTCCTCTCTCTTCCTCTCTCAGTTGAATCTGACTCTACACTTCCTGCCTTCTGGCTAAAGAAAATGATGGTGGCCTCTGTCGGCCAATCAGGTTGTGAGTTTACTCTCTGTCTTTCCTACAGTGTAATCTGAGCTCTGGATTTGGAGGGCCTATACCCCCTGTAGTGGGGCTCTTTGTCTAAGTTACCTCTGGGTTGTGAGTGAATGGTTGGTTTCAACACACTGTGATAGGCCACTAGATACTTCTTTTTGTACTAGTTGGGTACAAACATACGGGAATAAAGAAACATAGATGCATTTTAAGCATATTACAGCGGAATTAGAATGATACATACATTTGGTTACTTAATAATAATAATGCATACTTGCAGTAAATATGAAATGACAGTTTCTCAATGGTTTCCTTCTCTCCCCTGAGTCTGGGAGGGCTTTCGACACCCTGATGTGTGTGGGGGTTTTATGACCCATTGGTTTCAGGCACCTCTTTCCTCTAGTCACACAGTCACACATTCCATGCTACAGGGTCATTTTATGGCTTGATTCCTTGTTAACTTCTATAGATCACTGACTGAGTCATTTCAGGATAAGATTCTATACAATTTGACTTCCATAATTTTAATACACTCATGACAGTACGAAAATAACTTGACACGCGCTCTCTCTCGCTCTCTGTGCCAAATCAAGTCCAAATGGAGACGCTTTACGCACGGAGCGCAGAGAGGGAGCCAGCGGAGGGCAAGACGAGGGGCAGAGTGAGAGAGAGAGTAGATATTCATATCTTGCCTAAAGTATTTGCTGTCTGGTTTATTGCTGGTAGATTTTGCGAGTCCCTCCGGCGGCCGCTGGTTTTATTTTTTGATCGCCCATTTACGACCGTCGACCGCAGATAAATAGGCTAACGCCTGCGCTGCAATTTTGCGGGGGTCCTGCGGTTACATTGTGAGTTGAACTTGAAGAATTAATAAACACAGGGAGATGGAGGAGGCATTATTATGCAGCTTGGATACATACATGTCCCGTGGACAGACGTGGACTCAGCGATTCCTTGTTTCGGATGACAATGTGTGTGAGCGCAAACGTATCAATTAAATATGCAAGAATGTGGCAACTTCACCCCTCCCATTCGCACGACTAAACCGAATTATATTATGAGAATGTGGCCTTAGTTAAGGCATAAGAGCTGGTACTTAAGACAATCAAAATAGAGCATTCTACTCCTCCCAGCCTGTAGGAAGAGATGCAATGATTATTACCCTCCCTGCCCAGTAGTGTTGCGTGGGCCGAGGGTCAAGGTTTCAGACCTTTTCAGGCGGGTGGCGGGCGGGCGGGTTATCACCACTCTCACGTGCAAAAAATAAATAAGAATAATCACCTGTTCTTATTAAGTAGGGGTTGGTGACTAGGGTGTAGGGCTGGTTGGGAGTTTTAACATCACCACGGTTGCAACGGTAAGAATGCGATGTAGAGGAGGGTTGCCATTTTGTTATGGTTTTATTCTAGACAAATAAATAAATAGATACAATTAATACAAAGCAACAGATTAACATTTCAGCATTAAATACCCCAAGATCATCTCTACACTATCAAAGCATACAGGCCTAAGCATTTTACAATTACAAAGGACCAACTGCGCAAGTCATAAATATATTAAATGCAATCCCACAATGTTACAATATACATCACAACGGTCAGTGAATATGCTTTAAGTTCAATACTGCAGTCAATAAAGTGCCCCTACATATTACACATCAGCTTTCGAAGTATCAAGGCAAACACTCAAATTCATCAATCACAGTAAAACATGTACATAGTCAGAAACCAAACTCACTTCAGTTACCATAACCCTGGGCTCAGGACTGTGGGACAGAGTCTTTCTGTAGGTGCATCTTCTGCTGCTGCCAAGGGGAAACTAAATGACTGAGGAATGAGGCTGTTTATATAGGGGAAGACTGATCGGTTGTGAGTGAGAACAGGTGAGGTTGAGTGGAGCAGGTGAGTGAGGGGTGGACTCAATCATGACACAGGCCAGGGGGAGGGACTGTCCAGTGTGAACCTTTGTACAGCCGCCCCAAATCTGCAAAGATTTAAACCAAAAAAAGTCACACTGGGATAGGGCCGCCCCATGAGAACAGATGGGTACTGGGGGGGGGGCTCAGGTGGTGGCAGACAAGGGGGCCCAGGTGCTGGGGGAGGCTCAGGTGGTGGCTGTGGGGGCTGCTTCTGGAGGGCTGTTGCTGGGTGGCCGGCAGGAGGTAGTGGAGGAGACTAGGAGGGAGCCAGGCTGCAGGAGGCGGAATAGGAGACTAGGAGGGTGCCGGACTGCAGGAGGCGGAGTAGGAGACTAGGAGGGTGCCGGGCTGCAGGAGGCGGAGTAGGAGACTAGGAGGGTGCCGGACTGCAGGAGGCGGAGTAGGAGACTAGGAGGGTGCCGGGCTGCAGGAGGCGGAGTAGGAGACTAGGAGGGTGCCGGGCTGCAGGAGGCGGAGTAGGAGACTAGGAGGGTGCCGGGCTGCAGGAGGCGGAGTAGGAGACTAGGAGGGTGCCGGGCTGCAGGAGGCGGAGTAGGAGACTAGGAGGGTGCCGGGCTGCAGGAGGCGGAGTAGGAGACTAGGAGGGTGCCGGGCTGCAGGAGGCGGAGACTAGGAGGGTGCCGGGCTGCAGGAGGCGGAGACTAGGAGGGTGCCAGGCTGCAGGAGGCGGAGACTAGGAGGGTGCCGGGCTGCAGGAGGCGGAGACTAGGAGGGTGCCGGGCTGCAGGAGGCGGAGACTAGGAGGGTGCCGGGCTGCAGGAGGCGGAGACTAGGAGGGTGCCGGGCTGCAGGAGGCGGAGACTAGGAGGGTGCCGGGCTGCAGGAGGCGGAGACTAGGAGGCTGACGAGGAGGCGGACTGGCTGCAGGAGGAAGCGAGGTCTTGTGTTTCATTATCAGCAGTAGTACTTGATTGCTCTCCTGCAGCCAGTCTGACCACTCCTGATCCGTTTTTGGTTTGGCCATGGCAATTTTGCTCATCCGGGCTCGAAGGACCATATTAAGTAGGGGTTGGTGACTAGGGTGTAGGGCTGGTTGGGAGTTTTAACATCACCACGGTTGCATCGGTAAGAATGCGATGTAGAGGAGGGTTGCCATTTTGTTATGGTTTTATTCTAGACAAATACATAAATAGATACAATTAATACAAAGCAACAGATTAACATTTCAACATTAAATACCCCAAGATCATCTCTACACTATCAAAGCATACAGGCCTAAGCATTTTACAATTACAAAGGACCAACTGCGCAAGTCATAAATATATTAAATGCAATCCCACAATGTTACAATATACATCACAACAGTCAGTGAATATGCTTTAAGTTCAATACTGCAGTCAATAAAGTGCCCCTACATATTACACATCAGCTTTCGAAGTATCAAGGCAAACACTCAAATTCATCAATCACAATAAAACATGTACATAGTCAGAAACCAAACTCACTTCAGTTACCATAACCCTGGGCTCAGGACTGTGGGACAGAGTCTTTCTGTAGGTGCATCTTCTGCTGCTGCCAAGGGGAAACTAAATGACTGAGGAATGAGGCTGTTTATATAGGGGAAGACTGATCGGTTGTGAGTGAGAACAGGTGAGGTTGAGTGGAGCAGGTGAGTGAGGGGTGGAGTCAATCATGACACAGGCCAGGGGGAGGGACTGTCCAGTGTGAACTTTTGTACAGTTCTTATTTGCCTTTTATTCTAAATAAGAGTAGGCCTATAAGAATAGAACGTTTGGATACGAGCACGAGCGAGCGAGTTTTAAAATGCCCCAGAGAGGAGCGAGGTTTCTCCTCCGTTTGCCAACATTTCACACAACGTGAGCACAGCAGAGAAGATGCACAAACAATTCAGCGCGTGTCGCTGATCAGGATTTCACTTATATGTCTCTGTCATCCATACAAGTCTGTTTATAGCTAAATACTTTGTGTCGGTTAAGTTACATAACCAGCCAGTCAACGGATACAATTTGAAACACAACTTCCGCAAGTGAGGCGGATTTCTTTGACTGAATGAACCAACCTCGCTTACCTCGAGTCTTCCCATCTCTCCAATCTGGTGATTAATCAATAACCAACAGGATTTAATATTGTCCGTCTTTTGCTGTCTGTTTAAGGTGCGAGGCGCTGTATAAATATGATTGACATAAAACCGCCATTCTTACCCCGACGATGCCCAGCGATTTAGAGAGAATGAACGTCTTTGAATGAATGTCTTTTAGGCCAAACCCCAATTTGAACAACACGTTTGTTTATTTAGCCCATGACAATATTGTGCTACTGTAAACGTTTCTGTAAAGCGACTTTGGGTACTTAGAAGAGCCGTATATAAAGATGAGTTATTGTGGAGATGATATACCATCTTTTTTTTAAATGCGGGGCGGGCGGATTCGTTGATTTGTATATTGTTCTGCGGCGCGGGCGCGGGCAGGTTACGTTCCGTGCGGGCTGTGGGTCGTGCGGGTTATGAAAAAAACCTGACCCGCGCATCACTACTGCCCAGCTTCCCTCCCCTGAATAGACGCCTGACAACGCCCGTTGCACCACAGTGGATTTGAACCCACAACCTCTGTGGTGGTGGGCGGGGACTTAACCGCTACGCTGCCTGATCCCCAGATGGTTTATTAACACAAAAGAAAAAGATATGTTGAATGTACAGTATAGTACACTTTTGGTGGTTTTATTTTTTGTAAACATAGTCTGCCACCATTTTCCAATTCTGTCTGCGCTTTAGCCCCGGAATGCCAAGATCGTGTCCATGTTGAATAGATTCACTAAATCCGGAAGTCGACCAGGTTGTTTACCTTTTACACGGAAATCTAAAATTCAAACCGCGGCTGACGGTCGCAGCCCAGTGCCGTGGAAAAAAGCGGTTCACGGCGATCGAAGCGTTTTTTTGGAGAAAGATTCCGAGATAGAGCTGTTTCTTTGCAGCGCAATGAATAGGAGCCTATGGAGATTACACGGTTCTGGATTACGTCATCGCCCAATGGATCACTGCACAGTGAGTAGCTTTCACCAGCAAGCCCCTTTCACTGCCCGCTAATATATTATATAATACAACAACAAAATCCTAAACTCTGCACTTAACCAGTTCATTGTTTTCAATGTCATAAAACAAAACTCTATTAAGCAGATTATACATGTGCTGTATGACTATAAAGCCAAAAAGCAGTACATTGATAAGTAATGTGATAAGTAAAGAGTATCTCCTCTCCTAGATGAAAGTAGATCATACATTAAAGTACAGTAAGTACAGTAGATCATACATTAAAGTACAGCAAGTACAGTAGATCATACATTAAAGTACAGTAAGTACAGTAGATCATACATTGTTAGTAAAATGTATGAATGTCATTTGTTATGATCTGAACACTAAATACAAGTTTTGACCTTTGACCTCTGAATGAGGTATTATTAGACTGGCTGTTCCTCTATTGTAATATTGTAAACATAGTAACATTCATCATCTGTGACCCAATAACACCATCAAACATCTATAATGTCTGCTGTGTGAGTGAGTGTAAGAATGTCATGACTCCTTAGGGACACTTTGTTGACATTGTAAAATAAGTAAATAGAATAACTTGGGGGAAATTGGGGAACTCACAGTTTGGGATAGTTTGCAATTAAACAGGAGCAATTATTTACAGCATATATCAACAACGCAATGTAATCAACACCAGCACATCAGCAAACCATGGAATATTTCAAGATTTGAATGAATTAAGTAAATGTAAGTAGGCCTACTACCAGGACTCTATCAGAGAAATGAAAATGTTCTGGAACTCAACTGATGGCCATGGTTGAGAGTTATTAGTCCAGACATCGGCAGGAGAAATGTTTGCTTATAATATGCAGGTACACTTTGCTGAAGTCTGCAAATGTATTTGGCTGACAAAAAAAATTCATTGTTGTCAGAATAGTACAGCTACTGAGCACCGTGTGGAGACCTTACATAACACCATTTAACCACCGTGACTGAAGAGGAAACACCCCTGATGCAATATGTGCTCTGCCTTCTGTGCCCTGTGCCTTAGAACACTGTTACCCAAACAGTGGGTTTGGGACAGTGTTGTTTTTGGCGGGCATTTTAGATTTAGTCTTAGTCTTAGTCTTTTTGACGAAATGCTTATTAGTTTTAGTCAGATTTTAGTCATTTATATCCTTGATAGTTTTAGTCTAGTTTTAGTCGACTAGAACTCAAAAGGTTTTAGTCAAGTTTTAGTCAGTGGAGGTCGGTCAGGGCTAGCAAAGTACTCTATGAAGGTCCTAACCCTAACCCTGATGAAGAAATTTATATTTAATAATATATATTTATTTTTCATTCATTTATTTTGCTGCTTTCATTCTCTCTCTCACTCAGTCAGGCTGGACACACTGCTTCCACTAGGGGCGCACGTCTAAAAAAGCAATTCGTTTTTTTAACCAATCAGGTGTTTTCTTGTGAACCCTCTGAACCTCCTTTAGAGTGCCTGCTGCCTTTGATTGGCTTTGAAGTGAATGGTTGTTGGGCACTGTATTGTTATTGGCTGGTTCTTTAACCAATCACAGCCCTCCTGGGCGCATTTTTTCAGATAGGGTCACCTTCTAGAGTGTTCCCATCTCTGAGAAGAAACATTGTCCAATCAGAGAAGGGAACTGCTGATATTCACATCCCAGTCCTGGGAGGAAACCAATCAGAAAAGTGAATTGCTTCCTGCTTCATATGTTGTTATAGTTTGAGCTGAGCAGAGCTTGAGAGCTAACATTTATACATTTACTCACAACAATTCACAAATAAAGAAACGAAAAATGGCGGAAGGAGGAGAAGAAACAGATATGGATTTACTGGACAATTTGTCAAACTTTTTTCGAGGACGTTTGGACACTTGAGCGAGTCGAGCGACCGTGGTTGTTAATCAGGAAACCTACCGGAGTGTCTGGCTAACACACCACCGGAGATTCGGGTAAGAGAAACAACACTCACGCTGTGTGTGCGCGCATTATGGAATATAACGTTTCAACACAAGATTTTGGGGCAAGACTTGTGCTGTCATTAATCTAGGCTAGTTGTCTTGATATTTTTTAATGCTGTTTTGGAAAAACATCAAAGTGTTTGTAGTGTGAAGTGGAGCTTCTCACTCACTGCGTTCTGCGCTCAGCAGTGGGTGGGTGTGTGTGCGTGCGTGCGTGCGTGCAGACTGCAAGTGTATAACTCTAGTCCCAGAAGCTTGGCTGGTATGTGATGAAGCCTGTTGAATCATGTGTGTATATCAACATATATTTTGCTTGCTTTCGTGTTGCTATATGAATGGCTGTTTGTGACTGAGTTTATTGTATTGGGCTCTGCTACTGGTGCAGGCAGCAGCACTCTGTAAGGCGCAATAAGTGTCAGATCGTGGCTACGCGAGGGCGTGTGCACGTGCGCGGGCGTGTGCACGTGCGCGGGCATGTGCACGAGCGTGCATATGCGCAGCAGCCATGGCGAAGGCCCGGGTATTGAACCCACGGTCCGCCACTGGTTTTAGTCAATAGTTTTAGTCAAAAAGAAAATAATCAAAGTTGACAGGTGCAATTGAATTCATGATTCAAGCAATATGTACCGGTATATAGGCTAATAACAAGTGCCCCATCCTATTGATATGCACAGTTCACACAGGAGGCAATATAATAATAATATGATATAAGAATACAGTATGCATCTTTTTTGGTATGGTATCACTGAACTGGCCACTTGCACTTTCACACTACACACACACACACACACACACACACACACACACACACACACACACGGTACTGTTCAGTTCCAAGGATTTACAAGTGACGTCACGGTCATACGCAACGTCTGCGGTCGCTAACCGGAAACAAACAACCACTACGTCACTAACGTAGCCTTTGGGAATAGTACCTACGCATCCAGCGACCTCCGCATTCATGATCCAGCGAAAACAAAGTTTGCATCAACAGTTTGCAACAAACAATCCAATTAATTTACGTTTGCTTAAAAGCCAACATTAGCCTGAAGCTTAGCGCCAGATGTTATAGAAAACGTTGCGATAGTATTAGTAGGAAAGCGACCACGGATGGGTCCAGTTGTCAACTTGTCAATAAGCAAATCGACTTCTCAGCAAGGCAAGGAGTAAGGACTATCATTTTGTTAAAAGGACCGTCAGCTTACCGGATTGGAATAGCAGCCGCTCCGTCGTAAGTAAGCCTGCATTATTTCCTGGATTGTAAAATAGATCCATATCGTGTCTTCTTTTCCGAGTTCCGACGACCGAATCTATTAATTAATGTTGACGGCGCTGCTGCATGAGGCAGACCTACAGTAGATCTTTCCTCAATCAGATGATTAGCTTTCATATCCCAATAGAAATTTAATTGCATTTCCAGCAGTAATGTGTGCAACTAACTTCTGAAAAGTTGACAACAAACAACACGTGTGTAATCATGCCGACATTCCAGCCAATCACAGAGCCTGTTGTTATATGCGTCCTAGAACGTTCCATATGATTGGCCACTACTCCTCCATTGAAACAACTACTATAATATATTGCACCTTTTTATGCATGTTTAACGTCAGATAGACCAGATGTTCGTCTCGTCTTCGTTACGTCAACGAAAACACACATTTGTCTCGTCATATTTTCGTCAGATTTATGTTTAGCTCGTTACGTTAACGTCACGTCATCGTCGTGAAAAAAAGGGGCGTCAACGAAATCATTTTCGTTATAGTCTCGTCAACAAAAACAACACTGGTTTGGGACCTGTCTTTGGGGCGTGGACCCATTTTTATGGGTCGCGAGTAAACATCTCCCTCTTTTTCTTCCCTTTTTACATTTAAAAATATACATTATTTCCATACATTTAAAAAGTGTTAAAGAAAAAAAAATCATACATTTTACTCATAATCTTAAACAAGGGTCTCATGAGGTCTTTCATTGTTTCCTGTATACAGTATATCGTTGTTGTCGGGCAGAAACCTCGTATCTCCAAGTTTCAAATTTGTAATTTTTTTCGCAAAGTAAAGCCCTGCTTCATCATACAAGGCCATCGCACAAAAGTAGTGAAAACAGCAGATCTACAAGCACACAACGCCTCGCACGTTGTGTGCTTGTAGATCGGCTGTTTTCACTAGTTTAAATGATTTTAAAAATGATAAATGCAAAACGAACGGTTTTGGACATACAAGGTTTTTACTCGACAACAACGATATGCATTCACTGACATGGTGGTGGTGGGTGTTCACACACACTTGTGGTTAAAATATGTCGGTGTGTGTGTGTGTGTGTGTGTGTGTGTGTGTGTGTGTGTGTGTGTGTGTGTGTGTGTGTGTGTGTGTGTGTGTGTGTGTGTGTGTGTGTGTGTGTGTGTGTGTGTGTTGCGCGCACGTGTGTGCGTGTGTGCATGTGAGTGTGTGTGTGCGTGTGTGTGTGTATTGCTGAGCGACTCTACCTCTCCTCTTCCTGTGGTGAGCTTCCTGTGTCACTCTCACTTCAGCATCTTCACTCTGCCTGTCTGTCCTGCGACCTGCAGCTATACACGCTCTGTATCAACTCATCATCATTATAAAGGACAATTACTGTATATGTTAAGATTGATTTTAGATAACTGGCATTTAGTACTTAGTGGCATCTATGGTAGTTTATTTGAAGGTGTGTGAATATGACTGTCAGGTTGTAGTTGAGTCACTGGATCGATCCAGAGTCAAGTCTCCATTCCTCCAGTGAGTTCACAACCCTGAGTCACACTGTGTCTGAATGACTCTAAATGACAACACTTCATGATGGTTATGACAGAGTTATGTCAGTCTTATGAACACACCTTCAGATAAAGTGTTAACATGTATTCCAATAGACTTTCACATTAAGATAATAAACAATGGGATGCCAGGAAAAACTAATTGGCAACCAGAAACAGCTGAACAATTGTAGTTAAGCTGTTTCATGAGATGTTATGCACAAACAAAGCATCACTGTCCTCCTCACTAACATTTAGTCTTATTGCGACCGTAGGTCGCAGTTACTTGCACACTATCCAAACCTCCACCGGCTGTCCCTCCGTCACTCCCTCCGTCACTCTGTCACACGTCACACGTCACACTTTTGCCCTGCTCATATCTCTGCAACCGTTGCCCCGATCCATGCCAGATTTTGCACACACACTCCTTGCCTGCCAAACTACAACCTCCAAGGACCCCCGGAGTTTCGGGGACCCCCAGGTCCCTGGGGGACCCCCAGGTGTAAAAAATTACCAAATGTGCAAAAATGACCAAATGACCACCCCAACGGGGCTGCTCTCTCTGTGTCACACACACACACACACACACACACACACACACACACACACACACACACACACACACTCTCTCTCTCTCTCTCTCTCAAACATAATGTGTGACCTGCCAAGTGGCAAGGAATGTTGCCACTGTCCTCTCTCTCTCACACACACACACACACACACACACACACACACACACACACACACACACACACACACACACACACACACACACACACACACCCCTTCACACCAGGGAGTCCAGGAAGGATGAGCCTCCATGCTTAAATAAACAGACCTGGGTCCACTATCAAGATCTGCCTGTGGGTGTGTCCACACAAACCACTACACAGTATCTCTACAGTCACCCTGCTCCTACAGATTTTGCCCTAAAATCATGCACACCAGTACACAGTATCTCTACAGTCATGTAATCACAACGCATCTGTCCCATCTAGCGCCACCATCAGGACGATTTTGCACAAACTACTTTTTGGCCTATTTATGGAGATAAGCGACCAACGGTCGCTTATCTCCCGATTAGGGAGTCTTACTGGTTTCCCCTTGTGCAGGATGCCAGAGCGCTTATATATTTATGGACTTCCTTTTCATACAAATGTTTAAGTGCTGTGGTTTCGACTACTAAAAAACATCCCCTTCTACAGAGCTATCTGTTTGGTGTGTGTGTGCGTGCGTGCGTGCGTGTGTGTGTGCGTGTGTGCGTGTGTGTGTGTGTGTGTGTGTGTGTGTGTGTGTGTGTGTGTGTGTGTGTGTGCGTGTGTAAAAAAAAAGAAAAAGCTTAAGCAAGTGTGTGGCATCAGTAACCATGCTTTTTCTCTTCCTCTGTTCTCCACCTGGAACAATGAAACATAAACTATAACTTTATAAGTGTGTGTGCGTGTGCATGTGCGAGTGCGAGTGCGTGTGTGTGTGTGTGTGTGTGTGTGTGTGTGTGTGTGTGTGTGTGTGTGTGTGTGTGTGCGTGTGCAAAAAAAAAAAAAAAAAAAGCTTAACCAAGGCCAACAGATCAGTGTAATTTTAGGAACGTAATGTACATTTGCGATTCAGGTAGCCTCATGGACCTCTGTAAACGCAACAATTAAACTTATATTATCCCAGGGGTCTTCAACTTTTTCCAAGTCAAAGACAACGTCACATGATACCAGGAAGGCCGGGAAGTGTATTCGCTGTCCCTCCATGATAGCCAGCCATGTCTTTTATAACTCTATGGTCAGACCACAACAAGCAACCTCCCCCAGTGAGCAGCATGTATACATGTATGCACAGCGTTGCTTGTCCCTGTGGATTTACAAAGCAATCGGATGCAAGCGTTTTGTGTGCCGGCTGACTAATGTTAGCCTCCATGTTAGCATACAGGCTAAGGTTAGTCCGCCGCACCATAGGACCGATGATGACTGCCACAGCCACGGCAGCTGCAGGCTGCTCAGTCTCGTCTGTAGTAAAAAGTAAAAAATACATTTCATCTATTCACCAAAACAGGTTTAAGATGTTGAAAACCTACTTTCTGTCACAATTAACAGGATGACAGAACCCAAAATGAAGAGCCACAAGCAGGAACGGTTCAAAATAAAGATTTATTCAAAAATAGAAGCTAGGCTTACAAAACAAACTTAGCCGAAACTGCAAGCAAAAATCAGAATGTCCAAAAACAAACTTTTCAAAAAGCAAGGTAAAAGGCCTACAAAGAAAGTCCCAAAACAATACCACGAAAACTACTTTCTGAGCCACAAGGCAAAACACAAGAAGTTTAAATATGCAGTATACGCAGCAGTATGCTTAAATCAGGAGGTCCAACACATGACCACCTTACAGCAGTGTGAACCAAGGAACCATCTCCAAGACAGATTCCGGAAATGACAAAGTATGTTCTGGCAGTGTGTGTGTGTGTGTGTGTGTGTGTGTGTGTGTGTGTGTGTGTGTGTGTGTGTGTGTGTGTGTGTGTGTGTGTGTGTGGAAAGAGTCCAGTGTTATAGTGAGTAGGTGATTACCAGAGTGGTCACAGGTGTGGGTGTTGAGCTGGCCACACAGTGCACAGACCATGACAGTACCCACCACGCCGATCAGGTACACCGAGCAGGGCGGGTAGAGGGGGTCCAGGAGAGGCAAGGGACCAGAAACAGACAGTCTCGAGACCAGGATCCCAGTAGGACGACCCGGAGCGTGTGATGAGGCAAAACCGGAGACATCGGGTCGACGACCCAGATGCAGGACCAGGGCTGAGCCAGTGACATAGAAAAGGTGCTGTCCGGCCGACGGCCCGGACACTGGGTCGAGACGGCAGCAGCAGAGGCACCTGGCGGCCAGGGCGGTGAGAAGAGGAAGATGAGGCGTCGTCTGGCGGAATATGTGCCGAGACAGATGAAGTGCCATCCGGTGGACAGGCAAGACAGCAAGACGAGGCAGATGATGCAACGGTGTCGTCAGGCGGGCGGCGAGACGAGACATCGTCTGGCGGACGGCCTTGACACTGGGACGGGGCAGCTGTAGCGGTGTCATCGGGCAGAGGGTCAGGATGCTGAGACAAGGCGGCAGCCACAGAGGCCTCTCTGCGTTCAATTCCCATTCCTTAACAAATCACATTTTACTCAACAGCCACTAATCAGAATACAAATAAACAGTATGATGAGAACATTTAATTGATATAACGTACCATTTTCTTAGTCATCAGACCGATTCACTACTCCATAGGTGCTTGTGTTGCCTAAATGTGAATAAATAAACATTAACGTTGACAAATTGTAAGATTTGACACACACACACACACACACACACACACACACACACACACACACACACACACACACACACACACACACACACACACACACACACTGTATGTCTTGCAAAGACTGACCGTACTGCAGTGGACAGTACACGTTTTCAGGTGTCCCACTTTGATTGGTCGTCTGGTCTGAAGCAGAGCCCTGATTGGTTCCCTGAGACTGAATGGGTCTGTAATTAAAACATATATATAAAAAAAAGGTAATTAGACATGAAGTAGAAAATAATATGCAATGTGCTGCGGTCATGTAGATCAGTGGTTCTCAACCTGCGGGTCGGGGGCCCCAGGGGGGACCCCAGATGATTTGCTATGTGCAACATAGTTTTATCTCAACAGTAAACAAACCAACATACAGTATACTGTATGTGTATACAGGGTATCTGTAGCAGAGTGACTCACTGCCTCAACCTGATGGCCTCAAAAGTCTAATATCTCCCTCAGTCCATAGGGATATCCCTTTGGTCTGATGGTTAAGATGTTGCACTTACATGTGGGAGACCCAGGTTTGAATCCCTGTTTATATCTGTACTCAAAGTGACAAATTAAGGAACTTTAATAATTCTACTGTATAAAATGGTCAAACATTGGCCAAATTGTGAAATATTAGAAAGAGGCAAACACTGTGAAAATTGCTGATCTACCATTAGTGCCTATTGAGATTGGCAGATTTCACCCAGGTTTTTTTCATTTCACTCACGTCACTTTGTCTGCTGACCTCACTCAGCAACAACAATAAAAAGAAAAGGCAGTGATCAGCCCATGATGTGCACTGCAATGTAGTTTCAAAAGCACTAATTTGCAGTAAAAAACTAAAAAAGAAGAAGAAGAAACGTGTGACATGTGTGATCTTGGCAGGTTGCCCCAGAAATGTGCCAATCTCAACAGGCACCAACGGTACATGCTCACAACACTTCATAACGTGCAGATTGTCTATTTCCACATCAATCACAATATTTAGCTGTGGAACCGAGTCCAACTAAATGTAACGCCTCAACTCCTCCCATTCCACATGCTTGTCAGGGTGGGAGCTAGGGCCGCAAGTTCGAATATGATTCTTTTGGGGGGTCATGACCTGAAAAGGTTGAGAACCACTGATAACCTACTTCTGTAGATAAACAGACAGAAACAAAACTAAATACTGTGCTTACCTGACACAACATGGAGCTGTAAAAAAAGGGGGGGAAATGGACACATGCAGTAATAAGTTCCATGGAAATCTTTAATCCCTCTTATTGCTATATGGTACTCAGTATGATTTATTGACACTTTCTCAGTGATTGTAATATAATCCATCTAATGTAGTAGTATCCTACTCACCTTTAGATGTTCTGTACAGACACAGCAGCACCAGAAGGATGGTCAGTAAAATCACAAAACCAAGTCCTACGATCAGAACCACAAAATGTGGAAAGCCCAGAACCACTGCAGGAGGAGGAGGAGGAGGAGTGTGTTCTGGTACAGGTGGGGAGGTTTGTTCCACTGGTCCAGACACTGCAAAGAGAGGATATTTTAAATGTATTGAGTTAGAGGAGTCGTTCACCCCCAAAGAACTTTCAGTTAATTAATATTTTTTTATTTCTTTTTTTGTCGCATTCCTAAGACAAAATAATTATTATACTAAATGTACCCCCATTGATTCCGGATGAGGACCCAAATGCATTCGGGTCCCCATCCGGAATCAATGGGGGTACATTTAGTATAGGCTAATAATTCTTTTGTCTTAGGAATGCGACAAATACCAAAAAATATTATTGAACTCAAGTCTCCATTGGGTGAGTAATCAATAGAAAAAAAAATGTTTTGGGGTGAACGACTCCTTTAAAGATACCACTGTTAAATCACTAGTAGAAACGGCATGATTATGTTGTAAAACTAATATAAACTAATTGTAATCATATTAACAAGGAGAAGGTTTATTGTAACCTTTAATCTAGGTGGGAAATCAAGTGTTCTTGGCCAGATATCGTTTTAGCTTGCATTGTCAGCTGTCATATCCAGTGTTGGGCTGTAATGCATTTCTTAGCAATATATTGCTGTAATGTTATTACTTTCCCAAGTAACAAGTAGTGTAACCGTTACACTACTTGTTACACTGTAACTTATTACAAATGCCAAAACAGTTATATTATTACAGATCCAAGTAACGCTGCATTATAGTAAGCCTTGCCGAGCCGAGGCCCAAAGGGCAGGAGCCTATCTCCTGTTTCTGTATAGCGTGAGGCAGCTTGATGTACAAGTACAAGTTTGAGTCTTTGGTATGACCCGGCCAGGGATCATACCTCGACCTCCCAGTCTCAGAGCTGGACACTCTAACCACAAGGCCACTGAGCCAGGGGCGTCAATTGGATATGGCAGGGGTATGCAGCTGCCTAGCTCTGGTCCATCGCGTCACCTCCCGGTGACGCTCTGACAGACCCGTCGGCAAATGAATAGACCGCGTTTTCTCAGCCCCTACGAGCGCTCAACTTCAGTCAAAATAAACTAAACTACTTCACTACTCACCAAACCAAAGGTAGTTTTGCGTTGTTGAAAGTCTATTCTCCACGGTGGTTAGCCCCTCAGCACCCCACCCAATCTGCAAAATACACTATTTTTGGCATGAAATAAAGTGCATCCAACTCGACCGCCGCTCATTTCCGGGTTGTGAACCATTGTATCTGCGGTGGCCGCTGGGTGGCTCGAGGTGGGTGCGTTTTATTTCATGACAAAAATAATGTATTTTACACTAACCCTAACCCTTTCAACAACGCAAAACTACCTTTGGTTTGGTGAGTAGTGACGTAGTTTAGTTTATTTTGACTGAAGTTGAGCGCTGTAGGGGCTGAGAAAACGCGGTCTATTCATTTGCCGACGGCTCTGTCAGAGCGTGTGTTGTATTGTCTATGAGCTGCAGTGTGTTCAGCTGGCAGTTACCGTACATATGAGCAGCCCAGAGCTGTGGAGCATTATGTTCATGCACATAGGCGATTTTAAGGGGTGTCCTAGGGTGCACGTGCACCCCCTGGCCGCCAGGCGGCCATTTTGATTTTTTTGATCATAATAAACACGCAATATGATTAAGAAGAAGAACATCTCAAATTCGCCTTTTTTGACCCTTTGAAGCACCCATAGCATGACTTCTAAACCAATCACAGCAAATGGGGGGCGGGAGGTAATAGGACTACTGGTTTCTCAACCAATCACAGTGACTGTCTGAACGTCTCTGACAGCACCGCTGAAAAACAAACGGCAGATGATGACACCTGCAGATTTATCTAAATAACAGAATTAAACAGTTGTTTCACAGTGGAATATGCTACCTGGGGTTAACTACAGACATCCATAGGACATGTGGATAGCTTTTACATTTACCATACGTGAACTAAAGTTTTCGGCGCTGCTCAAAGAGGCTGGAATGGATTACACGATGTGTTCTGTGCCTCCAAGAAATAACACTTTCTTCTGGGCACCTCAATATAACATTGGATATTTTCTTGTCATTTTCTTAAGGTAAGACATGGCTTTATTTAACTATCTGTTCACTGTGGAGTTAGCCAGCCTGTTTTCTTCTCCTCCGTGTGTGTGTGTGTGTGTGTGTGTGTGTGTGTGTGTGTGTGTGTGTGTGTGTGTGTGTGTGTGTGTGTGTGTGTGCGCGCGCGAACGAGCGCGCATGCTTGCTTCACTTGCTTGTAAATATTGGTAGCTGCTGGTTATGGATCTTTGGTGGTGTGGTTGTGCCACACCACCAATGTAAATGACTGCTTGATTGCTTGATGAATGATGATTAACTTGATGTTTGGCTTTATATGTCCTGGCTGTGCTGCCTCTGTCTGCAAAATAAGTAAATAAATCCTATAGACATATGCTCATGGTGTCTAGAAAAAGAAGCACCTGTTTTACACTTTTTTTGTTTATATTGTGTTACATTTGGGTACAAAATTAACTGCAGAAATCCGCTAAAACAACATTACAAAACTGCTAAGCGCGCGCGCGCGCGTGCATGAGGTAATAGAGGTCGTGCACCCCCTGCTGGAAGAGGCTAGAATCGCCTATGTTCATGCACCATAGTAGGAGGTTATCACATGCACACAAAGAACAGATTCACAAGCTACAGTAGCAGCACTTTGCAATGTTGCACATTGATTGATAGCTTGGAGATCAGTTTTTACGTATGTGCCATCGGGCAAAGTTATAACGTATAGGGTTCCAGGTCAGATCCATGCTCCTACATCTCAATAACAAAGCCATGTAAGCACTCATTCTTTCTACATTACACAATGCTGTTGTCCATTGTGTGTCCAACTTGTGCAGGCAGACATTTAGTCCGGGAGCCGTGGGGGTGAACGTGGATTCGCCTGTAAAAGTTTTTTTCTCAACTGATTCTTGTAGCTTGGGGTCACCTCATAAGGATTCAAGATGATGACCAGTGATATCCATTGAGCATTTTTTATTATTAACCCCTTAATGCCTGAAACACAAGAAATCCACCCAGGAGGAAAATACCCAGAAAAAGATTTTTTTTCTGGGTATTTAAGGAGGATCTGAGGGGTCTAACTAGGGGTTTGTCATGATGCTGAATCCATTGCAGGCATTTGTTTTGCTCAAAAAACATTCCGTGGGCTAGAAATGGCCTCAGAAAACAATACACGTATGGGTGAGTATTCATGTTAGTCGAAGGCCTTAGGGTTTTTTTTTCTCGTGCTAATCAGTCTAAAAGTGGAAAATTTTGCACAGATGTAGCTCAGGGCATGCTCTAATGATTTAGCTAGGGCGCCTGAGTCGGCGACCTTCGGGGTCACCACAGCACCCACAAAACTCTGACTCATCACTTTTCATCACTAAAGTCGATGGGAGCCCAACTTGATTTGGCCGCTGTGGCGACCCCGAATGTCGCAGACTCGGGCGCCCTAGCTAAATCATTAGAGCATGCCCTGAGCTACATCTGTGCAAAATGTTGCACTTTTAGACTGATTAGCACGAGAAAAGAAAACCTAAGGCCTCCGACTAACATGAATACTCACCCATACGTGTATTGTTTTCTGAGGCCATTTCTAGCCCACGGAATGTTTTTTGTGCAAAACAAATGCCTGCAATGGATTCAGCATCATGACAAACCCCTAGTTAGAACCCTCAGATCCTCCTTAAATACCCAGAAAAAAAATCTTTTTCTGGGTATTTTCCTCCTGGGTGGATTTCTTGTGTTTCAGGCATTAAGGGGTTAATAATAAAAAATGCTCAATGGATGTCACTGGTCATCATCTTGAATCCTTAAGAGGTGACCCCAAGCTAATAGATTCAGATGAGAAAAAAACTTTTACAGGCGAATCCACGTTCAGCCAAAAATCACCATTTGGCTCCCGGACTAATTTGCTTTCAAACACAATGTATTCAACTGATGTGTTGAAGTGTCTGAGAGGCTTCAATGTGTTTATTACTGCTGTTTGGTAGATTTTGTATTCGTCCTGTAAGGATTATTGTTCCAATATACAGTAGGAATATGCAGAAAAACTGGTAAAAGTAATGTAATCTAATAATTAATTTTTAAATGAGTGATAGTCTAGTAACATATTACTCTCGCTGATAAGCCAATTATGCCCAACTCGTCGTATCAGCCCTAGGGGATATACCGGTAGGCCTACAGCACAACCTCCTCGTATGCAGGTCAAATAAATTCTGGGTTTGTGACACAGTGATCTCACCTCTCACATCCATCCTGTTCTCTGGTGACTCTCCAAGGCCAGAGATGAGACACTTGTAGACTCCTTCAGCAGACTTTTTAACACTGTGGATGGTCATCTGTCCTGTAGACTCACTGCTGATGAGGGATCCATCTTTATAGAAATCAGCTGGACGGTCAGAGGATGGTTTAGGAAATGTCTCGGTGTTGTACCAGCAGTGCAGAGTGACATCACTTCCTTCCATCACAGGAAGTACAGGCATCCCCAGGATCACATCTCCACCTGAACAATGATAAATAACATCAGAATAGAAGAGGTTACATCACTCTGAACAACACTATGCCAACATGATGAGGTTTTAACTTTAAATACATCGCTGAGCGTACCAGTCACAGTGATATCCACAGTGTTACTCCGTCCCTCTGAAGACTCACACCAGTAAACCCCACTGTCAGAAGGTTGCATGGAGCTGACACAGCATCCTGCGTTGTTCTTCTTCCCCCAGTCATCTCCTCCACACTCAGAGGTGATGCTTTTTCTGTTGGTCCTCTTCACTGTCCAGACAGTAGAGTCAGACTGTCTGTCCTCACAGCTCAGAAAGACAGACTCAAATTTAAAGTACTGAGATCTGTCAGGACTGAGTCTGAGAAAAGCTGTGGGGCAGAGAGGAAGAGGAAAGTTGATTTCCTGATACAGTAGATGGATCATGTTCTGTTTTCTAGAGCAGGGGTAGCTGAACTTTTTTGGCTCAGGGCACCCCTATAAATATTATTTTCATCTGAGGCACATCTACATTATATGTATAATTTTCACTCCCATCACCCTATATTTATGCCATATTTTAGCGATCAGGTTGCAAGGAAAACATTGAGATAATGGTCAGTTTGACTAGAACTGACTGAAAATAACTTTGTACTTCAAGTTTAAAATGATACTGTCCAAATTAATTCCAAATATTATCAAATTATGTCGCGGCACCCGTGGACTGGCATCACGGCACCCCAGGGTGCCCCGTCACCCACTTTGAAAACCCCTGTTCTAGAGTTCCTGATTTCATTGATAGTTCTGAATAGTTTTAATATACAATTAATTTGGTCAGTAGAAGACAACAGACTTACCTCTCATAACATCACCGTTGTTCTGAACTTCTGCTGAGACACTCACCATGGAATAAACCACTAGAGAGAGAGAGAGAGAGAGAGAGAGAGAGAGAGAGAGAGAGAGAGAGAGAGAGAGAGAGAGAGAGAGAGACAGACAGACAGACAGACAGACAGACAGACAGACAGACAGACAGTGAGAAACAGGGAAGAATGAGATATATATAGAGAGAGACTACACCGTACTAAGGTTTGGTGATAAAGCAAGAAAGGTGGGGATACTTGAAATGGTAACTTTGGACAATGATGTGAAAAGGAGGGATGAAGGGTACTTGAAGGGGACAGAAGGATGCTGACGAGGGAACAACCAGGTAAAGAGGAGAAGAGGACAGAAGGAGCGAATACAATCCCTGGCACCGGAATGTGCCGCTGCCGCGGCAGGCACAGAACACGACCGGCAGGTCCTGTTCTATGCCTGCCGCACGGACCGGCAGGTCCGACCGGCAAGCCGGCGCACGTGTAACAGGGTTGTTATTGGGTTTGAAGTCCGTCAAAATTCATTTGTATTTTGGGTTAATATACAGTATGCAAGGCTCACAGGCTTCCCCCTCTGGTGTAACTGTGCCCTCTTGTGGCGGGTGGTGGTAATAGTATTTAAGTTCTCAGTCAGCAGCAGTTCCCCCCCTTTGCACTGCTGCTTTTCCTGTTTATGGTGGGTTAAACACAGCTCCGTGATCTTTCATGTATTAAAGCTAAAAAACGCTAATTTCACTCAAATCAAAGTATATGCTGACTGATATGAATGTTGTGGACATGTTTTGCAATTATCAGTGAGTTGAAAAGTATTGTTTATGTTCTGATCTGTAGGGGCAGGAGCTGTGTTGCCTTTCCACACACCCAACCACATGTGTGTGTGTTGTTATTGTCCTGACAGGTACGTTTTGTGAAGGGGAATTAGTTCATTGATTCATTGTATTAATTATAAGAGCCTTTTGCACTGTGATTTGTACTGTATTTTATTTTAATTCATTGTACTATATATTTCTCTAAAAGAATTATAAAAAACAGGTTCACTGCAATTCATGTTGTTAAAAATAATCTGTTTAAAACTATACGATCACACTGTGAATATTGCCCCTTTGCACTGCTGCTTTTCCTGTTTATGGGGCAGGAGCTGTGTTGCCTTTCCACACACCCAACCACATGTGTGTGTGTTGTTATTGTCTTGACAGAAATGACAATAAATACAGTGAACCTGAGAGAAGTTGCGGCGTCATCAATCTGCTGGGAGTGAGCCAGAATAGAGGGGTTACATCTGGTGCCGTGACCTCGTGGCCTAAGAAGATCAGCCTACAGCCGATCCAACTTCCAGCAGCGTGTGTTTCATCTACCTTGGAGCTCTGCTTGAAAACTCAGGTTTTATTGGTGTTATACTGTGGTGGTGTTGAGGCAGAAAACTAGTATTGGACTTTGACCATTGATGCCTTTGTGGCTATTAAGTTTACATGCCACTCATGCAAGTCTTTATGTTATTTTTATTTGAGATCCTGCTGTGGTTTTCGTATTGTTCTATTTGAGTGGTCCTGCAAGTCATTTATCTGCCACTCTGGGTGCTACAAAAGGGAAAGCAGTGGACAGTGATTTATTTTTATTTATTTTCGTTTTTGTCCTGTACCATTTAGCACATTGTTTTGTGCACAGTGTTATTATTATTTTTCTTAATTTTTTTCGAGAGTTTGGTAAATCTATTTCACACATTGTGTTTGTGATTCTGTTGAGTAAATATGGCAGAAGGTGCAAGTGCTAAGTTGCAGGGTACAGACCCTGAGAAAATGGATGTACGTGCTAAAGTGGGTGTTGGTAGGGGGATGGTCTTACCAACTGTTTCATTGGCCTCACAAAGTCATGTGGGTCCTCATGGTTACGGGGAGGGTGTTCTTAATACGGGTGGGCGTGGGTTTAGTTTTCTGGGTGAACACGGTGTCACGTACACTCACTCCTCTACCCCCACTCGTTCCCATGATGGTGCCCCTCAAACCCCTTACTCGCCCAGCCCTGCCCATTTCATCCATGGTGTTCAGTCCCCTTACACCTCTACCCCTGTTCATCCCCGTCATGCTGCCCAGGCCCCTTGCCCTTCTGCCGCTGCCCCCGTGCCTAGTGACACTGACAGTACACTCAGACTGTTGGGTGTTTTGATTACAGACTTGGGCAAGCATATTGGGGATTCAGTCACAGCCAGACTGCTCTCGGATAGAGATGCTGCTAGTAATCTGAGTAGTGATAGCAGAGGCGCACAGGCTGTTGGCACTGCAGCAGACCTTTCTCAGCTCAGCTTGGTCCTTAAGTCTGACAGCAAGGAGCCTCCTGTTTTCCGTGGTGAAGCAACGGATAAATGCTCAGTGCATGAATGGGTTGACCTGATGTCGATGTACCTGAGAAAGAAGGATGTTAAGGTTGCTGACCAGTCTGATGAAATTTTAAGCAGGCTTATGGGCAGAGCCAAGGATGTGGTGAGGATTGGGATTCGCAGTGACCCATCACTTGCTGTAGAGAAACAGCCTGACACGATTTTTGCTATTCTAAAACAACATTTCAGTGACCTGTCGTACTCGTGTATGCCGCTTGCCGATTTCTACGGCACACTTCCCAGAGCCCACGAGAGTCCCATTGATTATTGGGTACGTCTGAATAAAGTGGCTGATATGGCAGAGGAGTGCCTTCAGCATCAGGGGAGGAGCATAGGCGACCTGACCAAGGAGGTGGCTATGATGTTTGTGAGACACTGTAACGAGCCTTCTTTGTCTGTTGTCTTCAAGAGCAAGCTGGCAGATAGCTGGACAGCTAAAGAAGTCCAGGAAAGGATTGACGAGTATCAGAGGGAGGTCAAGTCCAGGCCCGGTAGGTCTGCGGCACGGGTGGATGATGGCACCTGGAGTGTGGAGAGCGTTGAGTCTGATGACTTGTTACAGTGCAACAGACAGGGTGTGGGTCAGCCTCAGCGTCAGTCCCAGGGTATGGAGCTTGCTTCATTACAAGCCAACATGGACAGGATGTCCAAAATGCTTGGTGATTTGTTGGGTAGTTTAACTGCCTCTGCAGGCGCCCCTGCTTCTCAGAGCCGCAACCCGCCTTTTCAGAGGAAGAGAGCCTCAGTGACCAGGGTTTGTGACATTTGCAATGACAATTCTCACTCTACCATTGCACATTGTCAGCTACACCGCCTGTGTTTCACTTGTCACCAGCCTGGCCACATGAAACTCCAGTGCCCCAACAGCGCAGTCCCTCAGCCACCAGTCCAGTCCACCCCTGCCTCCTCTGCCCGTCAGGGAAACTAGGTTGCCCACGCTTTGAGAGGGGAAGTGTGGGCCTTAGTGATGACACCCTCAGTTTCTGTGATGATTTACAGTCAGTATATGAGTCAGTCTGCAGGAGTCTTCCCAGTACCCAGAAAGTCATCTTTCAAAACACGCAACGTTTGGAAGCCAGTGATAGTTTATTTTACACACCAGTAATTGTCAGTGGGTGTGAGACGGTGTCTGCTATGTTGGATTCTGGTTCTATGGCGTGTTCTGTGAGTGAGGCTGTGGAACAGAAGCTCATTGATGTTGGTGTTCTAGGCTCTGACGATGGGAAGGCCGTGGACGTTGTCCTGATTGGATGTGGAGGCCAGAGAGTACGTCCTAAGAGGGTTTGTGACCTGCAGCTTGATGTTTATGGGTGTAAAGTGATTGTGCCCACTCTTGTTGTTCCCGGTCAGGTGGATGAGCTCATTGTGGGGACAAATGTGATAAAGTACCTGACACACAAATTTAAAGGGTCACGCAACTACTGGGAGATGATTGCTGGGACAGCTAGGTCTGATGTTGGAGGCCATGATGAGTTCCTCGCCATGCTTGCTGGCATCCAACGGTGGAGTGGTGGGGATGTGCCTGACTTGGTGGGGACAGTCAAACTCAACAGTGCTATAACTCTCTTGCCAGGGCATGAGCACCTCGTGTGGGGGAAACTCCCAGAGAAGTCACGGGGGGCCCCAGGCTGTACCGTGATGGTTGAGCCGACGCAGTCTCGTTCTGTCCCTAGAAATATTCTCGTTGGCAGAGTGGTGACTCCCTTGTGGGGTGATGGATGGGTCCCTATGAAAGTCATGAACCCTACGGACAAGCCAATAACGATCAGGAGGAATGCTAAGCTGGCGGATGTGTACTCGTGCCTGGCTGTTGAGGAGATGCAACCTGCTGGGAGTTCATGTTTGTCGTCCAACAGCCACCATGTTGCAGCAGAGCAGACTCCCGACCTTGACATGGCGGTGATCCTGAGGGAACATGGTTTGGGTGACTTAGATCTCGGCTCGTGCGAGGTGACAGATCAGTGTAGGAGGAGGATGTGTGAGCTTGCAGTGAAGTACTCAGACATTTTCTCCAAGCATAAACTTGACTGTGGTGAAGTGAAAGACTTTGTCCACAAGATCCACCTGATGGATGAGAGGCCTTTCAAGCTCCCTTATAGGCGTGTTCCACCAGCCCACTACCAGAAACTCAGAACGACGCTGAACGAAATGGAGGAGAAGGGCATCATCAGGAAATCGGCTAGCGAGTTTGCTTCGCCGTTGGTCCTGGTGTGGAAAAGGGATGGAGAGTTGCGCATCTGTACTGACTTTCGCTGGCTGAACGCCCGGACAGTTAAGGACGCTTACCCCCTCCCACATCAGGCTGACTGCCTTGCTGCGCTGGGAGGTAACGCCTTGTTCAGTACCATGGACCTCACGTCTGGATTTTATAATGTCCCCCTCGGCGAAGATAGCAAGAAGTTCACTGCCTTTGCTTCTCCTGTAGGGCTTCACGAGTATAACAGACTTCCCCAGGGACTGTGTAACAGTCCTGGCAGTTTTATGCGCATGATGATGAAGATTTTTGGAGATCAAAACTTCATGAACTTGCTCTGTTATCTGGATGACTTGCTAGTCTTTGCGCCTAGTGAGGAGGAAGCTATGAACAGGCTCGAGATGGTCTTTGAGCGGTTGCGGGTACACAACCTCAAGCTTGCCCCCAAGAAGTGCCACCTTCTGCGCCGCTCAGTTCACTTTCTGGGACACGTTATTGACAGTGGTGGCGTGTCTACAGACCCAGCTAAGGTGGACGCCATACAGCAGGTGTCTAAGTCAGACTTATTGTCTCCTGATGGTCTGACTCCGTGTCCCAGTAAGATCAAGTCGTTCTTGGGCTTAGTGAACTGGTATCAGCGTTTTATACCGCACTGTTCTACGCTGGCGAAGCCTCTGATTCAGCTGACAGCTGAGACAAAGATCAACAAGAACAACAAGGGGAAGAGGAGGAAGCATGTGTACAAGAAGCTGACAGCTGAAGATTGGACCACGGATTGTGACAAGGCACTGCAAGATCTTAAGGATGCCCTGCTTAATAATGTCATGTTGGCCCACCCTGATTTCTCCAAGCCTTTCGTTCTGTCTACCGACGCGTCGACTAGTGGGTTGGGTGCTGTACTGTCCCAGGTCTCTCCGGGTGAGAAGAGGGCTCGTCCGATAGCGTTTGCTAGCAAGACCTTGAACAAGGCTCAGAGTAACTACCCCGCTCATCGTCTGGAGTTTCTGGCACTGAAATGGGCGGTTTGCGAGAAATTCAGTCATTGGCTGAAAGGGCATGCTTTCACCGCTTGGACGGATAACAATCCGCTTGTCCATATCCTCACTAAGCCGAAGCTGGATGCAGTCGAGCAGCGCTGGATTTCGAAGCTGGCTGCCTATGAGTTTGATATCAAGTACATCCCCGGGCCGACTAATGTTGTTGCAGACGCCCTCAGCAGGGAGCCTTTTGTGGGGAAGAGGATTGGTGAGCGCCTGGTCAGTGAGCCCTACGAGCATCTGCTGAGAGAATCCATGGCTCTGTCCGGGGGTGATGTGCAAGAGGCTTTCAGGTCGTCAACTGTCCGCCAAGCTACTCAAAAAGCCTTGCTGTTAAGCGGGGGCCTATCACCTGTCGCGGCAGATTCCTCAGTTTGCTCTATGTCTGAGGGTGAAGTGTCAGCTCTCTTAGACTGCCACAATGAGTGGGATACAGCTGCGAGGATAAGGTCTGCAGTGCTGGTTGATCATGTCCAGGCTGTCATGTCCATCGGCCAGGACATTCTGCCGTCTTTCTCCAAGCAAGATCTCAGAGACAAGCAACGGGCGGATCCTGACTTGGCCAGGGTGTTGTTCTATGTCGAGCGGCGTCGACGGGCTTCGAGGAGGGAGAGGCCTAATGAACCTGTGAATGTTTTGAGACTTATGAAACAGTGGGACAAGTTGGCTGTCGAAGATGGCATACTGTACCGTGTGTCCAAGGATCCAGTCTCCAGGAAGAAGAGGAACCAGTATGTGGTGCCTTTGTCACTGAGGGAGGATGCTCTGCGTGGTTGTCACGATGACGCGGGTCACCAGGGTCAGGATAGGACGTTCTCCCTTGTGAAGCAGAGGTTCTATTGGAGTTCTATGGAGCGGGATGTACGGAATCACGTCAAGTGCTGTGTCCGGTGTGTGATGGGCAAGACGCCAGAGCCGGATGGCCGTGCACCTCTCGAAAGCATCAAGACCACTGCGCCAATGGAGCTGGTATGCATAGACTTTTGGTCTGCAGAGGATTCCAAGAATCGCCCTGTTGATGTTTTGGTTGTGACGGACCACTTTACTAGGCTGTCACATGCTTTCTACTGCCCTGACCAGACTGCCAAGCAGGTCGCGCGGAAGTTGTGGGACAACGTCTTCTGCTATTATGGGTTTCCTCAGAGAATCCACTCAGATCAAGGTGCGAACTTTGAGAGCGAGTTGATAGCGGCCCTTCTTCAGGTCTCGGGGGTCAAGAAGTCCCACACCACTGCTTATCACCCGATGGGGAACGGCTCGGCCGAGCGTTTCAACCGTACTCTGGGAGGTATGATCAGGACCCTCCCGCCTCGCTCAAAGCAGGCTTGGCCTCAAATGTTGCACACCCTGACGTTCATGTACAACAGCACCACACATGAAACGACTGGTTTCCCCCCTTTCTACCTAATGTTTGGCCGTGTACCTCGCCTACCAGTTGACGTTCTGTTCAAATCTGCTCTGAGAGACGACAGTGAAGCTACGTTTCCACAGTATGTTGAGGAGCTGAGGAAGGATCTTCGTGAAGCTATGGCCCTGGCAGAGAAGAATGCTAGTGCTGAGCAGAGACGACAAACGGGCATATACAACCGGAGGGTCAAAGGGGCGGAGATTGAGCCCGGTGACAGGGTTCTTCTGGCTAACAAAGGAGAGAGGGGGCGAAGAAAGTTAGCGGACCGATGGGGTGATGTGGTTTACACCGTGGTCGGTTGCAACCCGCGGACTCACACCTTTGAGGTGCGTAATCCCATATCAGGTCAGTCGAAGGTTGTCCACCGTAACTTGTTGCTGTGTGTGAATTTCTTGCCAGTTCTGCCTGAGACTGATGAGTCTGACTCATTTGTCTCTTCTCGTGCTTTGGGAGAAAATGCAACTATTGATCTCTCAAGTGAGCGTCTCTCGCAGCCCGATGCTGCTTCTTTGATCTCCTCCTGTGATGCGAGTGATCTTAATGCCGTGGATCTCCCTGCCCAGTCCACTCGCCCTGACAATGTATTTGCGATCTCATTCGGTGGACCAAGCGAGGATGGTGGTGTTGATCTCGCCTCTGTCCAACTCACCAGGACTGACTCTGGGGTGGACAATGTCACCCGTACCCAGGACTGGGTCTCTCAAATCCCTGTTGTGGCCACTGATCATGTGCCCGTGGTTCTTTTGCCAGCCGCCGGGTCAAGTGCCCCGACCCATGTCTCAAGTACCCCGACCCCTGACACTGCCCCTGGTACTTCGAGTCCCCTGACCCCTGTTGCCTCGGGTGCCCCAGTGCCTGATTCAAGTGCTCCGGACCCTGATTCGCATCCCCCAGTCCCTGTTTCTGGTGCCCCTGGCCGTGGTCCGTGCTTTCCAAGTGACCGTGTGCACAATTCTTCTGACATGTTGCAGGCAACGCCGTCTGGCCGTCGTAGGACCAGGACTGGCCGTGTTGTCAAGCCTGTTAACAGGCTTATCCAGACTATGAACATTCAGACTCTACAGCCGTTGACTGTTTAGCTGAAACTGTGTTATGCGTTGTACTCTTTACCTGTAATGGGTTTGATTTGTTTTGTTTATTTCCATACCTCTGTGTTCTAAATGGTTGGGCTGAGTTTGAATTGAATTTTTGGAAGTGTATTCAGGCACTTTTTGTGTCGTCAGTGAAGGGTTTGCTGAATGTACTGAACTGCCCTCCTGGGTTCTTTAATGAACGGCCTAGTGGTTTGACTGAGCACATTTTGTAAGTGTGCTATATTCATTCAAAGTGTTGCTCATGTGATTTGTTGGGTTTCATTTGACACTGTGTGTTATGTACTTGAAAGTTCCCCAAGCTGTGTTTATTTTGGAATTTTGCCGAATTCAGGGGAGGAGAATGTAACAGGGTTGTTATTGGGTTTGAAGTCCGTCAAAATTCATTTGTATTTTGGGTTAATATACAGTATGCAAGGCTCACAGGCTTCCCCCTCTGGTGTAACTGTGCCCTCTTGTGGCGGGTGGTGGTAATAGTATTTAAGTTCTCAGTCAGCAGCAGTTCCGCCCCTTTGCACTGCTGCTTTTCCTGTTTATGGTGGGTTAAACACAGCTCCGTGATCTTTCATGTATTAAAGCAAAAAAACGCTAATTTCACTCAAATCAAAGTATATGCTGACTGATATGAATGTTGTGGACATGTTTTGCAATTATCAGTGAGTTGAAAAGTATTGTTTATGTTCTGATCTGTAGGGGCAGGAGCTGTGTTGCCTTTCCACACACCCAACCACATGTGTGTGTGTTGTTATTGTCTTGACAGGTACGTTTTGTGAAGGGGAATTAGTTCATTGATTCATTGTATTAATTATAAGAGCCTTTTGCACTGTGATTTGTACTGTATTTTATTTTAATTCATTGTACTATATATTTCTCTAAAAGAATTATAAAAAACAGGTTCACTGCAATTCATGTTGTTAAAAATAATCTGTTTAAAACTATACGATCACACTGTGAATATTGCCCCTTTGCACTGCTGCTTTTCCTGTTTATGGGGCAGGAGCTGTGTTGCCTTTCCACACACCCAACCACATGTGTGTGTGTTGTTATTGTCTTGACAGAAATGACAATAAATACAGTGAACCTGAGAGAAGTTGTGGCGTCATCAATCTGCTGGGAGTGAGCCAGAATAGAGGGGTTACACACGGACCGGCAGGTAGGACCGGCAGCCGCCGGTTAGGGGTTAGGATTAGGTTTAGGCATAGTTTTACTGAGGTTAGGGTTAAGGTTAGGTTTATGTAGGCCCTATAGTTTTACTGAGGTTAAGGTTAGGGTTAGGTATAGTTTTACTGAGGTTAGGGTTAGAGTTAAGGTTAGGGTTAATATAAGGTTAGGTTTAGGTAACGGTCCAGCACCTGCCGCGGCAGCGTTGCTGCATGTTCCGGTGCCGGGAAGTGTATTCGCTGTCCCTCGAAGAGGAAGGCTAAAGAGAGGTTTATGGATGTGGTGAGAGACGGCAGGAGCCACCGAGGAAGACACTGAAAACTGACCCAGGTTGAAACAGATGTGCTGTAGCGATCCCTGATAGGAACTAGCCAAAAGAAAATGAAGATGAAGGCTACCCAAAACAGTAGCGAGAGATAGCCGTATGGGATTACACCTGTTCTACATATTTATAATGGTCATGAAGCGTCTGTGGACCCCTGCTTTTGACCAGGGGTCAAACCTCTTGCAGCTCAAGAAGGACCAAGGAGAAATGTGTGTCTCCCCGGGACCCAAAGGTACAAATATACATTATTAATTAACAAAAAGGGAAATTTTACCTGGACAGTTTCTAAGGCACTTGATTCAATATTTTGATATTTCAACAATTCAATATCACTTTGAACAGACGATCACATTCAACTTCAAACTCCATGTTATATTTACCTTGCTTATTGTAAATCGCTCTGGATTAAGAGCGTCTGCTAAATGCTTAAATTGTAAATGGACTCATTGGAAGCACACGCTCCTTCCTCTGGTGAATGATATAATAAGAAAAAGTGTGATATTGTCCTTCTAATGAATGGGCAGACTTTCCCTTTCCAATGGTTATTTCATCATGTTAACATTTATGTAATATAATGTTGCAACAAGGTTTATGTAAGTCCATGTGTGTTTTTCTTTATCAAACTCATTCTCCACGCATCAGTCTTTCAATACTGCCTATAATTCTAACCCTAACATAGCATATAACTAGAATTGAATATTTCAATAATAACATTTTGTTGCTTGTTGTTTTCTTAATGTGTTAAGCCGCAGGGGGTCCGGGGGGGTAACAAAATGACAATGATTGTGCCTAGTGTTCACCCACCAAATGTCAGCTAACCCCTGGAAATGCACAAATGATATGTATTTGGTCCACGGAGCGGCTCCATGGCCTGCCCATCCCAAAATATTTTGTTCCAGGGACCCCCAGAAGTAAATATTTGAGTTAACAAGACTGACCTATGACTGTCTTGATCCAAGGCTAAACAAGCGAAGCTTAAACCAGCGCCCTCCAAGTTACACCACTTTTTATGTCAAGGACCCCTAAATTGACACTTATTAGCCAATGGACCACCATGAATCACTGCTGAATCACCATGCCCATGTTAGTTAAAAAAAAAAAGAAATCTCATGAGGCCCCCAGCCTGTGTGGGGCCCCAGGCGGCTGCCTATTTTGCCTGTATGGGCTGCACGGCCCTGAAACTAAGACTAGCCTACCTCCTTTATTTATTATGCACCCAAATACCCTTCATGAATTATTTTATTTCATGATGGCCCTACACTGTATCTTTTTTGCAATTATTCTTGAGTTAAATTGTCCCATTAGAAATCTAATCCACATGACTGGCATAGCACAAATAATAGAACAGAGAGAGGGGAAGAGAAGGGGAGACTTGTGGATATAATTATGCTCAGCTGCAGTTATTTTGTTACTAGTGACAAGAGGAAAACCTAAACATGCATTGCGTTCTACCTTTTCTTTGCTGACATCATTCCTGAAAATTGTGGGGCCCCCCTGCGAGGAGGGGGGTGGGGGCCCTTTTGCAAATGATGACGGAGTTATATCTGTTCAATGTTATATGAGTCATACATAAAGGTTTCCTATGTAAATAAGCTGAAAAGCTTACTAGGATCTCCTTTTAGTTGACCTTGTACCAGTGAACTGTACTGTCATGAAACTGTACCCTTTCCTATGCAAACTTCTAATAAAGTCTTCAATCAATCAATCTCTCTGGAAGAAGTTGCACATGAACTCTGCTGGCGGACTGAGGCGCTCCAACACGACCACTAGCTAAATGCTGGGTGCAGTAAATGTATATTCCTTTCTTGGTAAGGGAAAGCTAAAGGAGTGCTCATTAACTACATTCCACACAGCTGTGTGGAGACTGGGCCAGCAGGCGGGGGAGGGGGAGAGAGAATTAGACTGGAGCAGTAGGGAGCATTTGGGTGTGTGCTGTGTGGGGGCCCCCTCTGCATTGCGGGGGTTGCGTGCCCCTCCCCTACGCCACTGCACACAGTGCTGCAAAGTGCATGATAATACTCGTCAATTCTGCGCTTCTTTATTAACTAATTTACTTTGCTACATTGTTGGCTAAATGACGTTTCGTTTCTGCGTTTTTTGGGCAAATCTGAGCTGCAGTTCATCTAACTACTTTCGCCGTGGTTTCATCCACAATAAGCGTGGGAGGACGGAGGAGTGACGGTGGACCGGAGCGTTCAGTGTAAGCGATGACTGCCGAGCGAGCTCTATAAATGAAATGCACACACGTGTGTGTCTGTGAGCTTGTGTATCTGCTATTTTTCTATACCAATGAAACGGGAGATTAGCAGAGATATGTAAATGTAACCATTAAAGCAATAACACCACTCTGAAAACCGGACAATTAGGTGTCCGGCCAGAGGCTGAGCTGGGCAGAGGACAGCAGGGTCGGAAAAAAACAGATCGCCCTGTGGGCGCTCAGGCACGACTGCTCTATATTTGATCAACATAAGGGATGGGTATCGTTTGGATTTTTACGATTCCGGTTCCGGTTCTGCTTATCGGTTCCGGTTCCTAACGGTTCCTATTTCGGTTCCAAAATGGTTAAAAATATATATTTTTAGCTGAAACTGAATAGAGATTTTTTTTTATTATATATACACACACATTATTTTTAAACATTCTTTATTTATTTATGTATTGGGTAATAAAAGGTAATATGTCTCCAGTTGCATAATTGCACATTTATGGCCTAATTGTGTTATTATTATTACTATAATAGGCCTGCCAATGTTTGGGGAGAATTCACTTTCAGTTTCATTTTAGCAACACACACACACACACACACACACACACACACACACACACACACACACACACACACACACACACACACACACACACACACACACACACAGTATCTTGCTGTGAACTCTAGAAGTGGCCCGAACTCTAGAGGTGAGTGGCCCGAAGGACCGCCGAACTTCAACACAGAGACGCTCCAGCGTTATGCTTCGACGCATCGCGGTGCTTGGATTGTGCAATTTGTGCTGTTTGTGCTGTCTTTTTTTTTTGCGCATCACATCTAGGAACCGATAGGCAGTACCGACATTACATATATTTTTTGGGTACCCAGGAACTGTCATGTGTAAGGTGTCCAGTGTAGTCTGGGCTGACAGTCTTTCAGCAAAAACTGTACTGGGACAAAAGATTTGACAGTAGGCTAACAATTAATTGCCTATGAAATCAAGTCAATACTTTTGTACTTTTACTGACGTAGCCTATATGTTGAATTGAGGACTTTTGCGTGGTGTGGGGGTGGGGGCTGTATAGGCAAATTCGCGAGGTTGTTGTATAGACTGATTGATTGATTGAAGAGTTTAGCACTGTTTGCAATAGAAGACGCAGTTACAATACACAACATTGGCACACACACACGTCACAGTCCCAGTACTTGGGAAACAACAATGCTTAAAACATCATACACACGCAGTTTTTATAGACGCTGTCTGTATCTGTCGCTCTCTCTAACGCACACTCACTCTAGTCACTCACTCTCACACACACACACACACACACACACACACACACGCGCGACGCGAGCGAAAAGCGGTTGTCCGTGGTTCTATGGGTGTAACACGTTGAAAAATTTAAAATATCCGAGCACATCGGTGCTTAATAATAAGTGAACTTTCCGACGGCAAAGTCCTTCTGATGGATTTTTCTTGGCTGTCAATGTCTCTATAGTCCAAAAAATCGCTCTGAACGTGAGTAAAACGACAGTGTACTGTGTACGCTAGAACCGTAGAGGAGAAAGGAAGACCACTCCCCCTATGAAACCACGGCACAAAAGAGGGATGGCTGGTGGGCTGTGGCGCTCGATTCCACATATTTGCTATAGCGAGGGCACTGCATAGGAGGAGAAAGCCTCGTGCCGCCCGCCCATCCACCTTCTGACACATTTATCGCCTTTCCCAAACCAAAGAAGGGGGGCGAAAAAGCGACTAGCAATGCCCACGGAAGGAGGAGCAGTTGATTCCACATGATCTACACGCTGAGCGGGGCGGCGCCCACTGACTTCAATAGAATACGTGGAGCCAGCCGAGAGAACCGCCCGCGTTTATCATCAAGGGACATTTATCCACTTTCCATTCTGACGTCACTGCCAAAGTGACTTCCAGGGGCTAGGTAAAGACATTTTGCTATCACAAAATGTAATAAACAGCCTGGCCCTAAAATAACCTACCAGTCCAGTATGTGAGGCAAATTCCTCATCGTGTTCTCATAAGCATAATTAATCACCATCCAGGTTGAAATGGACACACATCATAGTAAATATTAAAGTGGATACAATAATAGTACAGTATGTTAGTAGGCTACTCACAGACTAGAAGGTAGAGATATGTTAACTCCATGCTGTGTTGCTGCTCACTGACTGACACACTGTTATCACAGAGTTACTGACTGATGACTCCTCCTACTGATGTTATAGTGCAATGAGGATGCACTGAGTGAAGGAGCTCAATTCTTTCTGGGTAATAAAAAATGATTTTATTGTAATAATTAGGTTTCATAAAGTAAACAGTCGGGATTCAGATCTGGTGAAATAGAGCATTATAATATATTAGAAGTACCGTATAATAACTGTGGAGAGTCAAGTGCTTTTAAGAGGCACAAGTGTTAAACAGTATACAATATCCAACTAGAAAAGCATGGTCCTCAGAGCATCACTCCAACACCAGGCCAGGTTTCTTATCCAGGTCCAGTCGCCGCAGCAGGAGCAGCCATCAGGACATGAGGAAGCTGTTGGAATAGTTTGTATGACAGATGGTGCAACTGTGTGTTTGTGGCGCCCCCTGTTGGCAGAAGTGAAAGCAATTTTGGAGGATGCTCTACAAAGACAATATTCAATTCATGATATTATGGCGTTTTCTTGGGAAGAAATATAGGCTTCGGGCCACAGATTTGTATGTGTAACTAATTGCTGCCAAATGGTATTCATTTAACCTTTATTTGTTTTCTCAGAAATACATTGAGGGTAGAACCCTCATTTTCAATTTAGAGATTACACTAAATAATAACAAGTTATGTATTGTGAAAACAAGCAAAGAACAGATTATGAAAACTTGCTTTGAACCTTTGAATTGAGAACAATAATAAAGACTCCTCAAATAAAACAATGCCAATTTTTTGCATTGTAAAGAGCATACAAGGACACAAATATTATAGATGCAGCGGGTATAAGTAACAGCATCTCCACCATATTTACATGACACAACAACCTCATTGGCTGCATCAACTCTGGGTAAATAATCTTGAACTCTTTAATCAAACTCTTGATATGACATTTGAGTGCTCTGTTCAGTATGAACTGCCTCTCCCTCAACTCTGCTAATTAACATTGACCTTAAACCACCCTTACACAACTGTGGTATTGTGGTTATTGCACACAGCTTTACTTAATTGCTTATTTATAATTACTCAGGATTTATCAAGTCGAAGTCGAGTTGGGAGTTTAATCCGACTTTGACACGTCGTTTTATATAAAAATGTAAAGACACAGTGTTGCTTTAAACCAGGTCAACATAATACAATAAAACAGTAATGTGAACAAACTGAACATTGTTTTAAGCATTTAAAGTGAAATAAATCCATGAACTGCCGACTGCCGTGCATGAGATGGCGGACATTAATTGACTATAAGATTGCGTGCAGTCGTGCATATTTCTAATCATGGAGCAGAGAAGAAAGAACAGAGACGAGAATAATGTACCTCTTTTTTTTTTAAACATACATTTTATTTGCAAATTGTCACAATCATACAGTGCAGGGTTTACATTATTACATAATTTCAATATTCACATTTTTATGGAAGTCTAAAGGTCCAAAAAATACATATAATTGGTGGTATATATTATTTATTTTTTGGACCTTTAGATTTCCATACATTTTAGTCAATTTCAAAGTTCGTTTTCCATGGTGTCATTCTGTTGGGTTTTATATGCAGTCAATTTTTCCCATTTCTCAAAGAATGTTCCTTCTTGTAACCTGAGTTTATGGGTAAATCTCTCCATCACATATATTTTCTCCACAATGCACAGCCACTGCTCACGAATTGGAGGGTCACTTTTATACCACAATCTTGTTATTGCTTTTTTGCTGGCTGCCAGCTGCACCGTGACCAGATCCTCTCCACGTGTTTTCCTGCGTCAAGTTTCCTAGATACAGTACTACACTTGTTTTCAGTATTTCGCATTTCAGTATCTCCTGACCATATATCATCCCAATATTTGTCCATTTTTGGGCAATTCCAAAATGTGTTCATGGTCAGCATCCATGTATGCACATAACCTCCAGCATGATTGTTTCTCTGCTGTAGAAATTCCTCTGATCTTTGGAGTTATGAAGTATCTGATAACGTTCTTCCAGCAAAATTCCCTCCAAAATCTAGAGCTTGTGGCCGTCTTGTGGCTGTCTTACAAATATTATACCAGTCCTCCTCGGCAATCTGCTCCCAAAGTCCTGCTTCCCATTTCCCTTTAACATACAAGGTAGAGGCCTTCTTACTTGTCATCAGCAGGTAAAGGACTGAGATTACACTACACTTTTTATTCTTATAGGCCTGAACCATTATTTTGATTAGTGGATTCATTGATGAAATTTTAATCTCTTTCATATAGTAGTCCCTTATCTGAAAATATCTAAAAAGTTCATGCTTCAGATCATATTCTGTCCGTAGATCATCAAAACTTCTATTTCTCTTTGGGGGCCCACTGATTGATTGTCAATCGGACAAACGGTTCCAGAGTTAAAGCAGAATTTATGAACCCTGCTCCAGCATAATTACAATGAAGTGTTTTTTTCACAGCCACATGCACACACTCATACCACATGACTGAAACAAATATAAAAAGTTTTGCTAATACATTCTAATATATTGACACAGCACTGACCATCTAGTCACAAAGTCACATTGACGTCTCCTCCACAAAGCCAGATTCCTTCCGCTTCCTTATTAATAACATCAAATATTGTCTCAAATACTGATTTCCCGCTATCCGGGGGAGCATAAACATGTATTAATAATGTGACCATTTGGTCTTCCAACTTTCCCTTTACTACAATGTATCTCCCCTCCTTATCACATATTTCCTTGATTAATTCAAATTTAGTTGAGTTCGATATTAATATGGCTACAACTCTTCTATTACTCTGCTTCGTGTATGAGCTATAAAATGTGTTTTTATAACCAAGTTTCTTACATTTTTCATGTTCTTGTTTAGATAAGTGCGTTTCCTGTAAGTATATCACTTGTATCTTTTCCCTTTTACATTTTGCCAAGACTTTGCTTCTTTTAACCAGATTATTTCACCCATTAACATTTAATGACAAAACCTTTAGGTCGTTACGTTGCATTTAAGTTTTCCTTCTTTGACCTTTTAGTCCTCCCTGCACCATACACTGCACATGGTCCAATTGCAATCTTTTGAACAAAAAATATAATAATAATATAAACAAAAATTGACCCCCAGGTAAAGAGGCTTGTTCGCCTTGCCCCGTCCAATCCTCAATCTGGCTAGCCATACAGTAACTCAATCAAAAAGAAAAAGAAAAAAAAGTATCAGACTAATATAGCAAATATAGTGAGAATTAAAAGTTACTGTTACTGTAAGAGATACCTATGTAAAAGAGTATAGAGTATATTCTCTATTTAATTTTATTTTTAAGCATACTTTTAGTATAATTCTATTTTTATTTATTGTTTTATGCATACTTTTAGTATAATTACCTTTTCTTTTAAATTGTTGTTATCTCAGAGATATTGGCCACTAACTGAGAGATCTTCAGAGTATTAAACAGAATAGTTAAAGTAAAAAAAGAAATATTGGAGTTACCATAGTCCCAAATATTTAGTACAAAATACCTATATACACCGTTCATTCCAAATATAAATAGTGTGGGGGAAAGACAATCCCAGAGAAATGTTGATAATTAGTATTCGTCTCTTTTTTTCCCCTTAAATATATATTTCTTCTCTCTCCCCTTTATTATTTTCCATCCCTTTTATCCCTATCTTCCTATGTAAAAGTTCCCATGAGATGTAATTAGCTAATCTTAGGTCTTAGAGAAGTAATACCCAATTCCTACAGTATGTTATAATTATTAGTAAGATCAGTGAAATTGACCACATCTCTCCAATATTCTCTCTCCCCTGTACACTTCACACAACACCCCCTGGAGACCTCTGACACACTCTGTTAACAAACTCCTCAATATCATGTCTCTTCCAGTAGTAACCCAGGCCACCGAGGATGATGACAAGGATGATGATAAGAACACCCCACCAGGGAAACTGTCCATCTAAACGGGTGCCATCTGTAGGAGGCTCTAGAGATAGAATGACAGATGAGGAGAGAAGAGAGAAGTGAAAGATAAAGGTCAAAGGTTCAGTCATACAGCTCCATGATCAAATATTGTTACTCAATAATCAATAGCTTTTATAAAGCAGGAATTTTTACATTCATTCCTAAATACAGTAGAAGACTCTTCATGTTACTACCTTGTGTAGAAATATACATTTTCTACACTAGGTTACACAATTTTGGAGTGTAAAGAAATAACAGATCAGCCAATTAATATCTTGCACAGTAACAACCACATGCTTTCACATATCCATATCCATATCCATATCCATATCCATATCCATATCCATATCTTAGATTTTTTTTTATGGCCTTTTTTGGAAGTAAAAAAAACATGCTCATCTTTGTGGTTTTGGAGAAAGCTGCCAAAACTATCAGGCCTCCTGTATATGTATATTGGATGCTGAGCAAACATGTATGCACATCATTATGTAAATAGAACTTGAGGTGAGTAGTTGCATACTAGTAGAGGCCCTAGGAGGGGTCCACGTGCACCCCCCTTATTTTAATTGTTCTAGGTTGGATTTTTGGCATCCTTAGGACCTCTAATATAGAGATGTTGATGATTCGAAGAAAAGAAAACAGGTCCAAAGTGTGTGTGTGTGTGTGTGTGTGTGTGTGTGTGTGTGTGTGTGTGTGTGTGTGTGTGTGTGTGCGTGCGTGTGTGTGTGTGTGTGTGTGTGTGTTTGTGTGTGTGTGTGTGTGTGTGTGTGTGTGTGTGTGTGTGTTTTATTTTATTTATGTTTTATTACCCCATGACACCCCCCACCCGTAAATGTATGTAAACTTCATGCAGTTTGAGGCAAGTACAAATATATAATTTCCGCCTATTGTAAAAATGAGACCACTTTACTGCATAATTATGTAGATGTATGAGACCACTGTACTGTATCTATAGCTCTTTGAGATCACTGTACTGCATCTATAGCTGCATGAGACTACTGTACTGTATCTAGACCAAAAACAGCAGATCTACAAGCTCACAAAACATCAGATAGAAAAACTAAGATATTTTTGACATCGCCAACCCCTAGAGGTAATATATCTCCTTCTAATGCTGCAGGATATTCTGAGATTAGCAGAGAAAGATAATGGCTGCTAGTGCTTAGTGCTTACCATTGATATGATAAGAATAGGGTTCTGGACTATTTGAGTAGCCTATGTATAAAAACACATTTAATACAACATGTTTAACAAAACAATTACCAGACAATCTAATGATATTTCAGAAGTGAGGGCACGTGGCTGATCCATGAAAACTATTTCAACAATTTTCAACAATGTTAAAAATGAACACGTATGTTCTTTCTCTTAGTTGTCAGTACATTTGCCTTACCAACAATGAGTTGAACAGTGAATTCCTGCTTGATTTCAGGAAGGATGCATGTGTAGTTTCCTTCATCAGATGACTTCACTCTGGAGAGTTTGAGGGACATGTTGCCTTTCTTCACTTCATCCTTGAAGAGAGATGTTCTTCCCTCGTAGGAAGAATTTTGGAAATCTAAAATGTGTATCCCTTTCCTCTCGAGATGCACATTTTGATCAGGTGGTATGTCTGGTCTGGACCACTCTATAACCATTTCAGTGCGGTTAAAAGAAGACAAAAGAAGATAATCCTTTAATGAGGTATAAGGTACGGTACATTCAGGTGTCAGCACTAGGAATTAAACACAGATGAGGTACAGGTAAGACAAGAAAGAAATTAAATTAAATTCATTTTTATCTAACCTATGTCAATAACCTTAGATGCCTGGGTTGGATCAACCTCACATGGTAGAACAGCATCATCTCCAACACTTGTTTTCACTTTGACACATTTCCCTGAGAAGACAAAGAGAAAGACAAGACAAAACAAGATAAACCTATAATGAGGTACGGTAAGGAAAATTCAGGTGTCAGCACTAGGAATGAAACGCAGATGAGGTACAAGTAAGACAAGAATAAAATTAATCAAATTAAATTACATTAAATTACATTAAATAAAAAAAAAACAATGTGTTGTCATAGTAGGCCTAAGTGTGGAACAGTCCTGTTAATTGTGATGGTGCATGATGATGATGATGATGATGATGATGACTATTATTATTAACAGGGAAACCACACTTGCGTTTTCCAATTGCATCTTTCTTGTTATTATTATTATTATTATTATTATTATTACCCTTATTACCCTTATTATTATTACCCATATATTATTGTGGGATCGCTGAAAGTGAGCACACCACCTACCGGTATGTTCTTCTCATTATTTATCTATCAGTCAGTCAAGTTCTCCTCAAAACATTGGCACAATTCAATTCACGTATACTTGTGTACAAAACATTCCTTGGCGAAAAAACGGCCCTGACAAAACTATGGTTTAGTGATGAGTCATCACTTTTCACGTGTGCAAAACGAATGCTTGCAATGGATTCCGAATCATGAAAACCCCTAGTTTGACCCCTCACATGCTACTTGCTGTGACCCCAACTTTCAGCAGCTGTCATGGATTCTCCTAGGGAAACTGAATTTCAGTCTTTGTGAGATGTGTTAATAGACACCTTTACAAACACATTGGTGAAGTTTTTTTTTTGTTGGTAAGGAATTTATTCCAGGACTTTTTAAGATATTACCTTCCTATTTAATAGGAAGGTAATATCTTAAAAAGGTGTTTGTGTCCTAACCAAGTGCTGCAGTACTGCCTTGGAGGGCGGAGTCAGGTAATCAGCAGAAGGGGAGACACCTGGCTAGTGCCTCCCCAAACACAATAAAAGCCATGCTCTTCAAATCTATTTCACCTCAGTCTAGGCTGCTGGATTGGGCCTGGGCCACACAGAAGAGCATATGTTGTTGTTATATTGATGCTACTGGGAAAATTACCCTGGGATTAACTGTTTTTAAGACAATTGCTTTCCATAACAAATTGTCTAGAAGTCATACAATACATGACATACCATAGTGTCATATGAGGGAAGGTTAGTTTAGACTAGTGATAACTGTAATTAAGTTAAAACATTGGCCGGGCTGGTGTGGCAATATGGATCATATATCCTGCCACATGCCATGGTTGTGTTGTTTATTGTTTACCTCTCCACATGTTTTTATTTTATTTTGATGTAATTGTCCATACAGTTCAGTTCATGTTATAACACTGCTTGTCTGCATTTTACGTCAAAGAGAGCACTGCCTGCGATCTTGACATTTTGTACTTTTATAGCCATTCTTTTTTTTTGGCTTTAAGCGAGTCCACAATTGTTTCGGAGGAACTAGTTATTATTATTATTTACACCACAATGTGGGAATAATTGTTTGAATACACATAATATATTTGATTGATTTTGTGTGCTTAATTTACCTGATTTATGTATTATAATAATTAGTGACAACTACAGTATTTAATTTGTATTATTTTCTAATGGTGTTACACCATTTGAACACACAGGGGCGATATTAGACAAGTAGTGTTACTCACATGAACTCTGAGTGCTATTATTTATATTTGTGTGAATGCACTTCCTGCTTTTTCACTGTTTAGATATGCTTCTTATGTTATGCCATTATGCAAGCAAGGATTCAAGATTTGAGCATTTGTATTGTCACATCTTATACAGTACAGTGTAAGTTGTGACAATTATTCCAACAATTAAACTTACAGACTATAGTTTGCACACAAGTCAAATGAATTTGATTATGGATCAACACTGCATCAAATCATTAAATAATTAAGGATAGCCTATCGTGGAGAAAAATTAGGATATAGTCACATTGGTGTATTCCAGAAAACTGTCTCGAGATCTCTTGAAATTAAACTTGTAGTTTGACTTGTTCGAGCTAGATGTAGCCTAATATCTACAGATTTCTTAGTTCCAAAACAACTGATTTCAAATCGGGGGATGAGGGTTAATCAAGCTGGGATTGATTGGTTAAGTCAAAATGGACATCAATAAAACATCAGAACATTATGAATTCATTATCATGGATTCTGAGACAGCCAACCAGCTTCATATGTCATATAAAAATAAGAGATTATCATAAACATGCAATGACTTCTTCCACATATTCATACAGACCACTAGGGGGTGAGCCAAAACTTTTACCCATACCTAACATCATGCCAAAAATCTCAGTGCATGAACGTGATGATTTTTTACAAATTCCTTCCCAGCTATTTATAATAGTGTGTCAAACTGCAGTGAATTTACCTCCAGTGCAGTAGAGCAGATACACAACCAGATGCAGAAGAAGTGCCGTCTTTGCATCTATAAACAAGAAAGAAAGAAAAGACACAATACGATATAACAACACGATACAATATAACAACACAAATTAATACAATATAACAACACAATACAATTAACACCAGGGCATGAGGGCAACAGCTCAAGACTCCCCTGTGCCCCATCTGTGCACGTGCCTGTTTTTAATGTAATGCTGTCATAGATTATTTTTATTACATCAATGACATGATATGTTTATGAATATGATAGTATTGCATGTTAGCACAATAACATCACATAGCTTAGAAGTATGCAACCATCATGGGCCTCAACACTTGTTTCAGACGGTTGTGATTCGTGAACGATTTGTTGCAAAGATCCTTGACTGATAGCCAAGATAGCTTATCCCACAATTTGACACTTCATTGCTTGGCTACTGGACCGAATGTCAACAACACCCCCATATTAAGCAAGGCATACCTGAGTTGAATTTAAATAATGCTGTTATTAAGTAGCCTAAATTAAGTAAGTATATAGGTTGGCTTATTGTCGGTATCAGCCAGAGAGCAGGAGTCTTCTATCCCCGTTTAACATGCACTAGACCAGAGGCCTTCAATGATTCTTTTGTTCAGACCAAGGACCGCTTAGCTGAGAGAGAGAGAGAGAGAGAGAGAGAGAGAGAGAGAGAGAGAGAGAGAGAGAGAGAGAGAGAGAGAGAGAGATGATTTACAAAAATATTCATATACATTATTTTAAGCCTAGAATCAAGCCATCCAGGATGATCTGGTGAATCATGACCATAAAACCTTTGATTGATTGAGTGAGTGAGTGAGTGAGTGAGTGAGTGAGTGAGTGAGTGCATCAATTAATCAATGAATCACTGAATGAATGACAACAAAATAAATAGGCTAATTATATGATATACAACATTTAATATTGTAAATACCCTTTGTTAAACGGTTTTAAATTTATTATTTTCACAGAATCAAAGGTTTAATGGTAATGATTCACTCCTGGATGGCTTGATTCTAGGCTTAAATGTATTTTTTAAATCTCTATTGGAAAAAAAGAATGGACAATATTTTAGTGTCACCAGTACCCACGCCAGTACCCACCAGTACCCACGCCCACTGCTATGTCATATACCTAGCTACATCTCAATCGTTGTTTTCCCTCTGAAAAGTGATCAAACTACAATAATAAGGACTATCTATCACCCTGACCTGTGTGAAGGATATAACATGCAACCAAGCTGTGACACTTACATGGAATGTTACATAGAAGTTGCATTGTTTGTTTTGTTTACTTTAATTGCAGCAGTCAGCTAATGTAATTGTTCAGTTGGTATACTGGTATACAGCCTAATCGTAGGGAAAGGTTATTAATGAAGATCAAAGTTATTTGCTGGTACAGTGTTTACCTGCCATGACTCCTGTCTGTCAGTGATCCTGGTCTGTGGACGTGGAACTTTGATTGTTGAAAGTTGATAATCAAAGGCTTTCTATTGGCTGGTCAGCTGTATACGAGGAGACAGAGACACCTTGTCAAACTGGATTTCTATCCACATCAACAACAACCGATCAGTCAAATACTTTTGTCAAGATATAACATATGCATTAGATGTGATGTATGCAAGGCTTGCAAGCATTACATAGAATGTGAGATCAGTAGCCTAACCCTGAAATAGAGCCTAAGAGTTACTAGAAAATGAAATTTCTAAGACATTTTAAGTGTGCATGCAGCGTGCTAAGTGTGTGCAACCTTGTGGTTGGTGTTAGCATTAGGATTTTTTAGCATTAACATTAACATCAGCATTAGCATTAGAGTTTTTAACATTAGCTCTCAGAGCTCAGATGGAGGACACGAGACGGACAGAGAGAGACACAAGCACAGACAAAGTGAGAGAGAAACACACTTTCTCCAAAAAATCTTTTGAGGAGCATGGTGAGGAGCTGGATCCGTCTCCTAAATTGTTTTGATTTTCACACCTCTGAGCGCCGTCCGTCGCTCGTTGAAAGACGTCATCACGTTCCGCCAAATATGGGCATATATGATTTCCGCCCTCGTTCCCTAGTTCCGTGTAAACAAAGGAATAACAGCGGTAGTAGCTAGATCCTGTTTGTTACCTACATTCCTGTAGGTAACAAACAGTACCTTACCTCATGAAGAATGTGCACCCTACTCCGAGTGTCCCTCTGTGTACTTTCTGTTTGAGTATAACGGCACACCACTAACAGGAGAAACTGGCTCTTGAGGCTTCCTTTCGATGCCAACGGGAGATGTAACCGTGTAAACCACCCTCTTCCGGAAAGCATTGGATTACGGAGGTTGGTCGTTTACTATAGAGCATCGCAGTTGAAGCCCCACCCCGTCCTCACTCTGGTGTCGGAAGCGTTTTCCGCATTCATTTCTTCCATAGACATTACATAAAGTATTTATTTAAACGTTTTTAAGCCTTGAACGAAGCCACCTCGGCTGGAGAGGAATCATGTCAATATTCACATTTTTTTGAATGCAAAGATTATTTAGAAAGCTGAAAAAAAGGGCAGGGTACAAGACTGTGTACATGATTATTTTTAAAATTGCGGAAACTACACTCCCAGAATGCATTGCGAATGACAGTCTTGTTTCCTACAGCCCTTAAATCACGCTCAGTTTAGTTATCCAGGCCAGCATATGGCCTGAAATGTAGTGATTGTCATCTCTGTGGACGCTCTTATCGTCATCCTTAACATAGTGCATCATATTTGTAAAAGAAAGACGATCGCTCACGGAGTTCTGCTGAAGTGCAATAATCCGCCGGGAAGACAGGGGGCAGTAGCTACTTCCGCAGTAACCGCAAGATATGTGAAAGAAGAAGAAGCTAGACCAATCACAGACGTCGATTTCACAGGATGTACATGTTTTGCAGCATGGGAAATACAGTTCTTCTCTGTGCGATCTTGATTAAAACTTGTTTTTACTAAAACTAGAGTGATTGCATACATACTCTGGGGTTCTACAGGAGTATATAGAACCATTTTACAACCACCAGCCTAGTGGTAAGTATACAATGAATTGCTACGACTTTGTGGCTGATAATGAAAAACCCTATGGTAAAGATGAATGGCCAGCTTGCTTCCGACACCTCACTGCTCGGTAGATGGTAGATGCAGGGGCAGGTTAATTGATTGGACCAGGCCTGGAATTTCGTCATTTTAGGGGCAAGGCCTTTGATGTTAACCCATTCAGGCCGGGAACACATTTTAGTGTATGGGAGGGGCTTACAGTACATGTACAGTATGTAGCATCATATTTGTTTTTGTAGGCTAATTTCTGATTTAGGCCTAATGAATTGAATCGAATTGAATTTAAGGGTTGAACTTAACTGTATTGGTTTAAAGATGGGGTCTTAAACAATGTATATATCAGCTTTGTTTAGTTCAATATCACTAAACTTTTGTTTCCTTTTTTTACTATTTTGATTTTCTTTAATTATTATTACTAGAAGCGGGCGGCCCAGCGTCTAGTCGGCGACCTGGCCAACTCGGAACAATGTAAATAGGGAATGAATGCCCCGCCCTTTAATGCAAACCCCATTATACCTGTTTTCATAGGACCCGTTTTGACCATCTGTCTGCCTGTGTCCATTTATGCCCATATATGGAGATATCTGTATCTGTCTGTATGTCTGTCGGCGTCCATTTTATGTCCATATATGGAGATCACTGCAGTTATAGTTCTGGGTCCATTTTATGCCCATATATGGAGATATCTGTCTATCTGCGTCCATTTTATGCCCATATATGGAGTATCTGTCTGTACCTCCAACTGTGTTGCAGACACAGTGCCGGTTCCCCCTTTAATGCAAACCTCATTATACCTGTTGTCATAGGACCCGTTTTGAACATCTGTTTGCCTGTGTCCATTTATGCCCATATATGGAGATATCTGTATCTGTCTGTCTTTTCTGGGTCCATTTTATGCCCATATATGGAGATATCTGTCTATCTGCGTCCATTTTATGCCCATATATGGAGTATCTGTCTGTACCTCCAACTGTGTTGCAGACACAGTGCCGGTTCCCCCTTTAATGCAAACCTCATTATACCTGTTGTCATAGGACCCGTTTTGAATATCTGTTTGCCTGTGTCCATTTATGCCCATATATGGAGATATCTGTATCTGTCTGTCTGCGTCCATTTTATGCCCATATATGGAGATCTTTGACCATCTGTTTGCCTCTGTCCATTTATGTCCATATATGGAGATATCTGTATCTGTCTGTCTGCAATCCATTTTATGCCCATATATGGGGGCATTCATTTTATGCCCATATATGGAGAACGCGCGTGCCCGTGGGACGAACGGTTCTCGAGATACGCGGATTACATACATACATACACACTCACAGAGATTTTTTGTTGACTCATGTGGCGTACATCATTTTATGCCCATATATGGAGAACGCGCGTGCCGGTGGGACGAACGGTTCTCGAGATACGCGGATTACATACATACATACACACTCACAGAGATTTTTTGTTGACTCAAGTGGCGTACGTGATGTCAGAGCCTTTTATGAAGTGATGTCACAATGAGTCAGAGCTTTCGTCGATTTCCTCCGGAACAGCCTGATGTCAACAATCAACCCCGCATAAGGAGATTCCGAACGTTTCGCGCCGGTTCGGGAAAACCGCGCGTCGGGTCGGGTCGAGACCCGGCACTGCACTCCGTGCCGCGGCGGGGAACGCGCGTGCCGAATCTGAAGCCGGTGGGACGAACGGTTCTCGAGATACGCGGATTACAGACACACACACAGACAGACAGAGACTTCTCGCATTTATAGATAGATATATATATATATAAAAAAATCTAATAGCTGATCTCACAACATACTGATGTACAGGGGTCATCACCATGTCAGCTTGGACATTTTGATATTTCTCTATTTATTTTTATTTTATTTTATTCCTTTTTTGTCACAGACATACAAAATAACTGTCCAATAATTTTACAAAATGAATAGGATTTGTCAAAATGGTTGACAGTTTAGTTCCTTAGTTTATTTAATTTTCTCAGTTCTCTGTCTGCTCGAAATGTCTCGTCAAATGATGTGTGGTTTGTCCACAAGTTCTCTTTCGTCACCAGCTGGCTGATGAGACAAATACTTGACAGAGCTCCATCCAGTTCCATGCATGGTACACAAATACATAAGGCTTCACTTCCTTCTCAAATGATTGTGGTTTGTCAGAAAGTAGGCCAGCCTAAAGCGGACATTCTATACCCCATACACTACACTAACACTACCTGGCAAATCTCACCGGCCAATAGGATTTGTTCACCTCCCCCCTCCCCCTCTGTCTGCTGTTCACTTCTCTCTGCTGTGCTGCTACTTGCCAGTGGCCACTCACCTGAGTAAATGTGGAAGTGAATCCGCAGTGGAAAACGAGTGGTACAGTAAATCATAGTGATTTTTATCATTATAATGGATAAGCATAAACAAACCAGTTCACATGAACAATACTGATGTAAAATAAGGTATCTGAACCACAGTTACAAGGGGGCTAGACCAGGCTTTTCTTCTTGAAACGTTTGGATCCCGAGGCTAGTAGAAAGAGTCGTTCCAAGTTCCCTTTCTTCACTATCACAGCATAGTTTTTCCAATTCGTTGTTCCATCAACATATTGTTTTATTCTTTTGTCTTTTGCCAAACTCATACTGATCTCTTGTCTCATTAGTTGTGGTTGAAAGATAGTAGTAGCTTAATAAACATATAACAGTCCAGTAAAATTGATATGCTGGCAGGGTCAATCCTGTGTTAATTCACACAGTGAACAAGTATTATATGTTGATGAGAAAGACAGTGCGTAAGTGGTGTGATGTAAGTAAGGTATACCAGTGGAACAAGTATTAGCAAACATCGTGTCTTGTCTTGTCTTGCATTGCATCCTCACCTGATGCAATCATGTAGCCAACACAACATATTAATCATCCCGACACTTTACCAGTCCCCAAAATAATTCGAACAAATGCAAACAAACTCTGTCTGTGTGTGCGTGCGTGCGTGCGTGCGTGTCTCAGGTAGCTTATGTTCACACTCCCCTATCTGGACTCATGTTTTGTACAGATTTCTCTCTTTTTTTAAATGTTATACTGTTTAGACTAATGATGGGTTCTTGTTTGAATTCTGTTTGAAAACCACCTGAGGTGAAAGACCACACCTGGTGAGGGAAGTGTGAACATAATCTTCATAAGACAGAGACACAAGCTTAATTACATCTTAATTACACTGAAATGGAGTTGACACATGTTTTCTTTTTTAAGGGTAACTGTTGTATAAACACAATATTACACCTGAGGGTGTGCTTCACCGTTATTTTCGACACTGGCGTGCCGATAATCACACCCTCTCATGCAATATTGCTTAATTCCAACCCCGAAACCTAACCTCTACTGTAAATGTCTAACACTAACACTAACCCCCTTGGGCATTAATGCCAAAACACACACACACGCACGCACACACGCGCGCACACACATACACACTGTTTTGGAAGTTTATTAATAGCAACATAGCAGCACCACACTCTTAAAACAGATGTGTTAAAATCTTACACAATTTTTGTGTTAAAATATTCTAACACGTGTTATGTTACATTTACCAATCATGTGTTAAAATCCTAGACACACTCTTTGTGTTAATTCCTATTTTAACACATAAGATAGTCATCACATGACTTTAACGCAACACGTGTTACATTTACCAATTTTGTGTTAATATCCTAGACACACTCTTTGTGTTAAATACGAATTTTAACACATAAGGTAGTCATCACCAGTATGGCTCTGGTCATCACATGACTTTAACACAACATGTGTTATCTTTTGGGGCTCCACCCACCACAACCGTTGGTGAAGGGGTTTCAGCTTTTTGTCCACCACCACAAGAACAGCTGGAGAAGCTGCAGTAATATCTTCACAGACACGGTAAGAAATATAAAAACGTTTTATTAAAATCATTATTATGTTAAATGCCCAACTGCTGTTTTGCAATGTAGCCTATAAGGTTTAAGCTTATTTAAGAACAGCTTTTTGTGGTTAGCATTGCTGTGGTTACTAGCACAGCTACTGTAGCTTAAATCACAGCATAGACAATTTTGCTCATGGAAGCATCATGTTTTGAGTGTGATAAGCTACTTAAGTACTTTTGTACAGCTGTAAACACATTGTTGTGATTTACATGGCTCTGTTTCTTTTTAAGGATCAACCATGGACTCATGTTGCACCTGGTCCAAGTGTTCAAAGGGAGGTATGTGTCTGAGAGAGATGCATAGGTACAATAATATCACATATTGGGCTGATATCAGTGAAAACAGTATTGCTTCATCACTCTAGTCTATATAAACCCTAACTGTATGATTTGTATTTAATTTTTTGCTTATGAATGCACATCTGATATCTTGTGCCTCACTGACATTGTGCAAGCTTCCTTGGTATGACTGAACACCCAAACTCATTAGCATTGCTCTTGTTCAAGCAGTGATATTTCTTTCTTTTAAAGGACAGCTGAGTGCCGGTGCAGCCTGTCAAAGTGGTCAATCGCAGTAGGAGCCATCCAGCCAAAGCTTGTGTGTTTGAGACACCCCAGTACAGCGGCCCAGACAGTACATCAGAGTGGCTAAGGATGTCACCATCCCACTTCAAGATGACTCTCTTGTTGAACACCCAGAACACGCTGAAGGCTGAACACATGGTCCATGTAAGTAATGGGTCAGCACAAGATGACGCAGAAACATCCTCTGACCAGGACACTGAGAAACTAATTTGGACTGGGAAATGGACACTCATATGGATGATCATTGTTAAAGCATAAAACATCTTTGCTTAATAGATAATCTATATCAAATGATGATGCCACTGTCCAATCTTTGATGCAGGATTTTGAAAATGCACAACATGTTTTCAGAGATTTCTGAAAACACTCCCTTGTCAGAACTGGTTGTGTTCTTGATTTGAACTGTGACCTGAGAGGAGAGCACCTCTTTGGGGAGATTATGTTTCCAAATTGTGAAAAGGATGAGGTGATTAATTTTTATTCAAATTGTATCTGTGAAACACTTGGATCGTCTGTATTCTTATATGGTGGAGCGGAATGCTGAGTTGTCTCAATTCTGATGTTTACTCTTATAAACCTGAATTTCCTATTGTGTATTTCAAGAGTTTGCACTTGGTTAGAACTTGGGGAAAAAATGAAAGTCAAGAGTTTGCACTACAACTGAGTTTGTTAAAGGAAAGAGTGAGTGTCAATATATTCAATTGTTTACTTTTATGAACCATTATACTTTTATAAACCAAGTCATATTGTGCATTTCAGGAGTCTACACTACAATGAGTTTGTTAGAGTTTGCACTGACTATGTTTGTTAAAAAAATAAAATAAAAAATGTTTGTTTAAAAAAAAGGGGGAAAAAAAGAAAACATCTGAAAGTAAAATACATTTGAATAAATGTTACCGGTACTTGAATGTCAAGCAATTGTTTGTTCTTTTTGTGAGCATTTTAGTATTTAGTAGTAAGTAGGCCTACAGCTGTGTAACATTTTGTAAAATAACACACTTTTGTGTAAAATTGTGTAAAAGACATTTAACACATGTAGCTAAGTGTCAAATTTCATAAAATAACACACTAGTGTGTAAGATTGTTTAAAAAAACATTAACACAGTAAATAATTCATGAAAAACAAATGCTTTTTTGGAAATGTTTATTGAAAATGTTTGAAATAATAATCTTCTTCACCAACCACCTTTCCCCTTTGTTTAACCCCCTCCAGCCTGACCTAAACTGCATACCTGAACTATAGGCACCTCCTTCCCCCTCCCCATCCCACAAGTCTCTGGCATTATTCCTGCAGGCCAGGGTTGGCGATACTACAGTATAATGGCAGCCATGATTATACTATGGGGCAGGAACAGCATTGGCTTATCTCAAGAGTGCGACTTGGGCCTAAATAGGCTGTTGTCTCGTGTAATTCAGTAAATCTTCTTGTTGCATAACTTTTCTTCTCGTTACATAACCGACAGATAGTGTAATGTAATTTTTATGTCAAAAAAATAATGTTTATGCAGAGTGACTCTACCTGTCCTCTTGTGGTCAGCTGGCTGCTTCACTCTCACATCAGCATACGTCACATCTTCACTCTGTCTGTCTGTCTTACAGCCTGCAGCGCGCGCACGCACGCACACACACACAAAATATGAGGGTAATAACGAATACAACTGTATACAGAGGTTTGGAAACGACATCTTGCAAAGGTGACATGGGTGTTTGAATTTTTAAGCTATATTTAGTACATATGTAGTACATCTTGGCCAAGTGGTTTGGTATTTAAGTTAGCGATACATGACCCGGAAGTAGATCACTTACTCTTTTGTAATATAAAGATATTGATGGTTCAAGTGGTTAAATATCTGAAAATACAAATTGACATGAATCCAAAATACACTGACGATTGTGCTCTCAAACGATGAAAATGTATGGAATCTATGACAAGGTTGTGGGGTCCCTGCTTCATCTCTTTCTCAACTAAGGGGTCCTTGGCCAGTGGTTCCCAAACTTCTTAGCTCGTGACCCAAAAGAGAGACTAGACATTTGCCCAAACTAGTGAAAACAGCAGATCTACAAGCTCACAACGCACCACTTTGCGTCGTGTTGTGAGCTTGCAGATAAGCTATTTTCACTTCTTAAACATTTGTGTTCTAATTTATGGAATTTCTTTTTTTATTCATGAAAAACAAATGCTTTTTTGGAAATGTTTATTGAAAATGTTTGAAATAATAATCTTCTTCACCAACCACCTTTCCCCTTTGTTTAAGGGAGTGTACGTTTATTAGCCACTAGGGGGGGCTGGTTGACAGATTGTAACTTTAAAAAAAAATTCCTTGTCCCCCCCCCAACCTTCAGATTTTTTTTGGTGATCCCCCCTGCGTGACTTGAAGAAAATGCATGCCCCCCCCCTCCCCAATAAACTATATATATATATATATATATATATATATATATATATATATATATATATATATATATATATATATATATACATACGCACGCACGCACGCACGCAGAGACACACACACACACACACACACACACACACACACACACACACACACACACACACACACAAAATATAGCACCCTATTTGACAATTGATTGATTGATTGAGGGTACAGAACAGTACAGTTCATTGATACAAGATTAGCCTCGGAAACCCAGGCATTTTATTTTGGCAATAGGATAGGTCAACTAAAAGGACCACAAGAAAGCTTTTGGGATTAAATGTGGGTCTCTTTGTACTCAACTAATACAGAAAGGGTCCATTTGGTTCCACAACACTCAAAACAAAAGAAAGATTGAGCAACTGTGATATAAAATCTAAAATCATAGTTTAAAACCAAGCTGTTTCTCCTATACCTCCTTCCCTGCCGAAAGCTTTGTTATTGCCTTGAACTAACAATATTTGACAGATATGACTGCTTATACATTTCAGTCTCAGGCCACATTCTCATACATAATTCGGTAGTCAGTGCGAATTATGGGAGGGAAGAAGTTGCAACATTCTTGCATATAGGATACGTTTGCTCCACTTTGTCAACCGCAACAAGCCTTGCTTAGTCCACGTCTGTCCACGGGACATGTATGTATCCAAGCTGACTAATAATGCATCCTCCATCTCCCTGTGAATATTAATTCTTCAAGTTCAACCACAATGTAACCAGGCGGTGACCAAGCAGGGTAGCCTAGGCCTATTTACCTGCGGTCGGAAACGGGCGATCAAAAATAAAACGAGCGGCGGCCAGCAGACTCGCAAAATCTTGCAATAAACCAAACAGCAACTACTTTAGCAAGATAACGTCTCTCTCTCTCTCTCTCTCTCTCTATCTCTCTCTCTCTCTCTCTCTCTCTCTCTCTCTCTCTCTCTCTCTCTCTGTGTGTGTGTCTCTGCGCTCCGCGCATGAAGCGTCTCCATTTGGACATGATTTGGAACAGAGCGAGAGAGAGATGGAGAGAGAAAGCGAGAGAGCAAAAAAATCCTGCCTACAGGATTACGTTTTGTTCTTCTGGTTTAAGTTCATCATGGCTCGGTCAATTATGAAGCGATTAAAACAAATAAAACGTCACCTCTTCCTTGGAAAGCCCCACTTCCATGGACTGTATTGTGTCCCTATTACATCTAAAGATGTATAACGTTGGCTGATCTACCAGTGCGCCATGCAGTGCGCTCCCAAAATGGACATTTCCCGACATTGATTTGCTATATAAAACCATATTTGATAGATATAACTATCATCTACAATTACTTATTGTAGAGAACGTTATAGGCTATATAGGGTATTTTAGCCTAGTGCGCAATGCCACCCTGGCAATGCCGATACGAAATTAAATATGGCATTCATATTATTCAAGTTATTATAGTCTACAGCCTACCAAAAGCTGTATGGTTTAAAGTAGGCCTAATTAATATACGTATAGGATATACTGCAGCACTCGTGTGTAAAGCCCTGTGTTGGTTCTTCTGTTTGCTTCACAATCACTTTTGTAGAATGCAACACAAACTCGAAGCACTGCACTGTCAGCGCCGACTGCCGCCGAGTCGCCGACTGCGCCCAATGAATGCGTTACAGAAGCGGAATATACCATGTTAATCAGGGGGAACTTGATAAATATAGGGGAGTAAACACGTATGAAAAATAACAAAAGAAAACATTTTTTTAATACAAAATTCAACAAATTAAAGTTGCATGGACCCCCCTACAGCCAAAATAAAAAAGTCATGGTCCCCCCTGACAATCAAATTATTATTTGAGAACCCCCCCTCGCTATGGACTATACCCACCTTAAGTATTAGACGAACACTCCCTAACCCCCTCCAGCCTGACCTAAACTGCATACCTGAACTATAGGCACCTCCTTCCCCCTCCCCATCCCACAAGTCTCTGGCATTATTCCTGCAGGCCAGGGTTGGCGATACTACAGTATAATGGCAGCCATGATTATACTATGGGGCAGGAACAGCATTGGCTTATCTCAAGAGTGCGACTTGGGCCTAAATAGGCTGTTGTCTCGTGTAATTCAGTAAATCTTCTTGTTGCATAACCGACAGATAGTGTAATGTAATTTTTATGTCAAAAAAATAATGTTTATGCAGAGTGACTCTACCTGTCCTCTTGTGGTCAGCTGGCTGCTTCACTCTCACATCAGCATACGTCACATCTTCACTCTGTCTGTCTGTCTTACAGCCTGCAGCGCGCGCGCGCACGCGCGCGCACACACACACACACACACACACACACACACACACACACACACACACACACACACACACACACACTCACACACTACATCGACTCATAAAAGACATTAAATGTATACTTTGTTTAGGCGGTTGATATACGAGGACGAATTCCCTTGAGACCGATAGTTGTAGTTAGTGAGCATGAGGTAAGGACCCTGCTCCTTAGACAGGACAGCAGGAAGGCAGCAGGCCCCGACCAGCTCTCTGCTTTTACTTTGAAGCACTGCTCATCAACTGTCTTCTGTTTTTGCAGATTTTTTGAATATATTTGTGCATGTTTTCTACTCGTGTTTGACTGTGTATGTCTGTTATATATGTATTGTACATGAAATGACAGACAGAGAGAGACAGAGAGAGACTGAAAGGACACCCATAGCATAGCTTATTTCACACTGACAGGAAGAAGACCAAACCTATATCTAGGATGCATACAGTAGGGGTCAATGTGTGTTTGTGTTATGCCTACAGTAGTATAGACAGTACAAAAATAAACTTGATTCAAAGGGATTTTGTTGGGTATAAGCCTATATAGACAATAATAGCCCAGAGCCTACTTGGTTATTATCCAGTGATAAGGTGCAGAAGGACAGGTTGGTGAAGTGTGTGACTCCGTCCATTGCAGAGCCACAGCCACAGCCACAGCCACAGCCACAGACAAAGACAAAGACAAAGACAAAGACAGACAGACATGCATCATGATGATGATGATGATGATGATAATGATGATGATGATTTTGAGATACTGGGATGCAAAATCATCTACTCCTACCATCAGGACAGGTTCAGGAGCAGTGGTGGGAAACTTACTAAAATGTTTTACTTAAAGGGATATTTCACTTTCAATGCTTTTATGTTTTTAATTTGCTTCATTCAGTATTTAGATATTTTATGTAAATGTTACCAGGGGTCCTCCCCATACACACACACACACACCCATTGCAACTTCAAACTCCATTTTAACCATGATAAAGTCATTGAAAACACCCATTATTTTTTCTGTTCAGTAAAAGTACAAAGGTATTGGCATCACAAATTACCAAAAGTAAAAGTAGGCTACTCATTATGCCGAATGTCCCATTTCAAGTTTTCAAATGTACAAACATTTTGAAAATAGCCGATCTACAAGCTTGTGCTTAAAGGGGAAGACCACCCATTTTCAATATTGAACTATGTCATTAATATACCTTAGAGGAGTTGTGGGGAAATAGTGTTGCCTAGAACTGGAGGATTGATTTTGGGGTTTGTATTGCAAATTACAACTTGATGACATCACACATTGTACTTTACAATACAAACACCAAAATCAATCCTCCAGTTCTAGGCAACACAGAAGAGGGGGAACTTTTTATTTTATTTCCACACAACTCCTCTTAAGGTATATTAATGACATAGTTCAATATTGAAAATGGGTGGTCTTCCCCTTTAATGTATCTTTCGTAATAATAATACAAATCTAGAAAGTAACTAGTAACGTGTAAATTAAGTGATGCAGATATTTTACAATAATTTAACTGAGAGAGTAAAATGAAATGGACCCGTTCTAGTTTACCAACTCTCCATCATTTAGCTGGGGACCACTGGCATAACAACATGTACACCTATAGGGCCCCATTTACACTGGCAGTCAAATTCAGCCTGAATCAGATCTGATTCAGTGACTTGAGCCACATCCAGAGGTGGTTTCAGATCTGATTCAAATCTGATTTCTAAATATGTGTCTCAGTCTGAACGCAGTAACCTGATCTAACAAGCCAAGTCACATATCAAACTGTCCGATAACGTTCCAAAACGTCACTTGCAGCGTGACCAAGCACCACTGACATCATTACAGAGCGCGAGAATTGCATTTTGATTCACAAGAGTGTAAATGGGGTGTAATGAAAATAAAGCAATAGTTCAGCATAAGCTTTACACTACAAAGTAAATGCAGAGCAGCATTCAGTGGACAGTGGACTATAGCATGAGAAATGTACAGGAACAACACAGCATGGCAGAAAATGGATTCACAAGGTCCTCTCTGCATGCCAGAGGAAAATGAAGAATCTAATGGACACATCATTGAGAAAAGTCATGAAGCAAACGTCGTTACCACGGTAACCATAGCAGTTATGTGAAGCAGGGCGGCTTTGGGATGGAGTTGTTAAAATCAGTCTGAACACACAGATCAGATCTGATCACTTGGAAATGCAGAGCCAAAAGATCGGATTTATCTGATTTTATTCTGGATTTGACTAGTCACCTGCATGACACACCGCGAAGCTACCCAGAAAATACACACTGACTGACAGACAGACAGACAGACAGACAGACAGACAGACAGACAGACAGACAGACAGACACACACACACACACACTTGTTTTCGAAGTTTATAAGTAGCAGCAGCAGCAGCAGGGGGCACACTTAGCACAGGATAAGCTGTTTTAGGAGAGTCGATGGGTTCAATATTATGTGTGCTTGCGCGTGCGTGTGTCTTCTTCATTCAAATCCATCTGTAACACAATAAAAACAATAAAACATCAAATGTAATATAAGGACTGGCCTACTGTAAATTAACATAAATAGTTTTTTTGAATCTTCTGATGGGTCAGTCAAGGCATCCAGTGGTCTGTTATGTCTGAACAACAAACCATTGCTCTCTCCTTTTATGTTGCTATGGAAACAGCTCACAACGAGCTCGTAGATCTGCTATTTTCAAATTGCCAAAGTGGTCTGATCATCTACAAAGTAACTATTGTAAAGTTTTCAAATAGGCGTAATTATATTTAAAAGTACAATATTTGCCTCTGCTTTTGCATAGGAAAAGGTACAGTTTCATGACAGTACAGTTCACTGGTACAAGGTCAACTAAAATGATACACCCAAAAAAGGTGTATCGTGGCTTGTGTATCAAATATCATTCACCCATTTTTATTGTATTAAAATGTGTCCATTTTCCACAAAATATATTAAAAAGTTATCGACAAAACACGGCCAGCTCACGTATTAGGAGGGTATCACCCGAAAAAAAAGATGGGTGTTTTTGATGAATCTAACATAGTTAAAATAGAGTTTGAAGTTAAGAATGGGTTTGTATAGGAATGGACTGGTCTGATAAAAAATAATATCCAATATCTAAATATTGAATCAAGCAAATTAATATCTGTCCAGGGTGTTCACAAAAGCCTGAGTAGACAATAAAATGACAAAAGTGGAACATCTATATACAGTAAGTAACGTACGTACACTTGAGTTATTTGTACTTTCCCATTTCCAATACTTCTACTGCTAATCCACCTTATCTTGGATCCAAATATTGTACTTTACTCCTTTACATTTATTTGAAAACTTTAGCTACGTGTTGCTTTGTAGATTTGTATCATTAGGCTTGGCTATTACAAAGCCTACAGCACATTAACAACTTCAGCCCTTCGGCCATTAGAAAGTGGATGATCTACAAGTTCAAAATGTGTCGTTATGTGACGCATTGTGAACTTATAGTTTGGTTATGCTATTTTCAAAATAAGTGTATACATTTGAAAATGTTAAATGGGACATTCTGCATGATGAGTACTTTTACTTTTGGTACTTTAAGTACATTTAGATGTCAAGACATTGTTACAAGTAGAATTTTACTCAAGTACATTTTGAATTCCAGAATTCTACTTGTAACAGATTATTTCTACACTGCAGTACTAATAAAACATGAGACATACTTTTTCCACCGCCGTTTCTTTGTTTCCATGTCCGTGGAGCTTTTTGTAAAGCTTTTGTAAAGCTTTTTGTGAAAAATAAAAAAAATAAAAGAAAAAAAGAATAAAAGAAAAGAAAAAGCAGCAGCAGCAGGGGGCACACTTAGCACAGGACAGCCAAGTAGTTTTGACGATAATGGGCTCCAAACAGGAGTCATTTTACCCTTATTGTATTGATTTATTGTTGATCATGTTGGTTTAATTTGATGATACAGTCCACATTGTGAAATGTCAAACATTCAAGATACAAGATGAAGTGTGATAAACAGTGAATGAATACAGTAGCCTTTACAATATAATATTTACTGACACGAGAATAATGAATATGAAATTAATAGCTTATTAACAGATTTTCCCCCCTCCTTTTTTTCTAGACAATTATTTGTTACCCCTTTTTCTCCCCAATTTAGTCGTTCAGCCAATGTATTTCTCCCCAGTTGTCACTGCTGTTGTATCCTACTGGCTCAGGAGGACATAGAGGGCTGTATTTTGTTTTTCCGGGGTGTTTACCTTTTACACAGAAATCTAAAATTCAGCCCAGTGCCGTGAAAAAAATCGGTTCTCGGCGATCGAAGTGCTTTAGGAGAAATATTCCGAGATAGAGCTGTTTCTTTGCAGCGCAATGAATAGGAGCCTATGGAGATTACACAGTTCCGGAATACGTCATCGCCCAATGGATCACTGCACAGTGAGTAGCTTTCACCAGTGAGCCCCTTTGACAGCCCGCTAAAATAACAACGAAATCCTAAACTCGACACTTAACCAGTTGATAGCATATAGGCCTATATGCATGTGCTGTATGACTCTATGAAGCCAAAAAGCAGTGAATTGATAAGTAATAATACAGTAAGTACAGAAGTAGATCATACATTAAAGTACAGTAAGTAAGTACAGTAGATCATACATTGTTAGTAAAATGTATGAATGTAATATTTGTTCTGATCTGAACACTAAACACAAGTTCTGACCTTTGACCTCTGAATGAGGTATTAGACTGTCTGTTCCTCTATTGTAATATTGTAAACATAGTAACATTCATCATCTGTGACCCAATAACAGCATCAAACATCTATAATGTCTAGAGATGTTACCGATCAATCGGCAATGGATCGGATCGGGCCGATCAAAGCGTGATCGGCGATAATCGGTGGTTTAGATCAAAAGGTAAATTCACCGATCCGATCCGATCGGTGCATCCGATCAACCAGCCGTTCAGTATGCCCACTTGAGGCCATTTTGGGGTATTGATTTCCACAGTGCTGAAGGAATAATTAGTTACTGCTATGATAATAAATACATAGTAATGCTGGTAAATAACTATAAGGCAAATATATAAATGAATTCATGAGTGAATGAATGAATTAAAGTTAAAACATTAACATTTAGAAAATAAATAATATGTAAATAATAACTTGATTGGATCTGTGATTGATCGGTATCGGGTGATCAAACTTTTGTGATCGATGCTCGGTGATCGGTTCCAAAAAACCTGATCGGACCATCCCTATGTCTGCTGTGTGAGTGAGTGTAAGAATGTCATGACTCCTTTGTAATTATGCCCAAAAGAGGGACACTACGTTGAAATATTGTAAAATAAGTAAATAGAATAACGTGGGGGAAATTGGGGAACTCACAGTTGTTTTGGGATAGTTTGTAATAAAACAGGAGCAAGTATCTACAACATACATCAACAACTCAACGTAATCAACAAAACCATGCAAAACCATCAACAAACCATGAAAAATTTCAAGATTTGAATTAATAAAATAAATGTTCTGGAACTCAACTGATGGCCATGGTTGAGAGTTATTAGTCCAGACATTGGCAGAAGATGTCTTCTTTGCGTCCACAAAGTGTACATTTTTTCTAATAATATATTATAAAAAAAAAAATCCATTGTTGTCAGAATAGTACAGCCACTGAGCACCGTGTGGTGACATTAACACCCACATAACACCATTTAACCAGCATGACTGGAGGGGAAACACCTCTTATCGTCGTTGTCGGGTGAAAACCTTGTATGTCCAAAACCGTTCGTTTTGCATTTATCATTTTAACATTGCTTTAAACTAGTGAAAACAGCTGATCTACAAGCACACAACGCCTCGCACCATATTCTGTTTTCACTACTTTTGTGCAACAGCCTTGTATGATGAAGGGCTTTACTTTGCTAAAGTACGTACACATTTTAAACTTGGAGATACGAGGTTTCCACCCGACAACGACAAAATGCAATATGTGCTCTGCCTTCTGTGCCCTGTGTCTTAGAATACTGTTTCTCAAACAGTGGGTTGGGACCCATCTTTGGGTCGAAGACCCATTTTTATGGGTTGTGAGTAAATATCTCCCTCTTTTTGTCTTCCTTTTTTACATTTAAAAAAAATATACATTATTTCTATACATTTAAAAAGGTTTAAAGAAAAATAATCACACTTCTTCTAGTATTTCATCAATAAATGAAAATAAACAATAATTTCAACATTTTAAAATATTAGTTTAAGTTTAAAAGAAGTGCTACTTAATCATTTTAAACAATGGGTCCCATGAGGTCTTTCATTGTTTCCTGTATGCATTCACTGACATGGCAGTGGAGGGTGTTCACACACACTTGTGGTTAAAAGCCAAGGGGGCGTCATTTGGTTTGTGTGTGTGTGTGTGTGTGTGTGTGTGTGTGTGTGTGTGTGTGTGTGTGTGTGTGTGTGTGTGTGTGTGTGTGTGTGTGTGTGTGTGTGTGTGTGTGTGTGTTGCTGAGCGACTCTTAACTCTCTTTCTGTGGTGAGCTCTCCACCTGCCTGCCCGCTCAGAGTTAGAGGCAGCCCTTGCACAATGCATGCAGGACAAAATGCACTTCAGAGCTTAAATACTGCTATTGGCTTTGTATTATTATGGTATCTTTATATGTTTCAAATTCTTCATAGTTTTATAAATATATTGTTTTAAAGGAGCTATAGTCAACTTTTTCTTGAAAAACGGATGCTAAAATAAAAATAATGTTTTGAAAATATTTTATAAAAAAATAAGCTTCATATATGTGTTTCTATTCAAAAATGACCACAAAAAACGTAAAATAATGATAAAATAATTATTTTGGCCATTGTCAGACTGACACTTTGTTTACATTCTAGTCTATAGACTAGGATGTAAACAAAGTGTCGGCCCTACAATGAAAAAGTTGACTATAGTTCCTTTAAAATCTCTCTTTCCTTTATTTTCTTCTTATTGCAGGTTTCTTGCTCAGCGACACCTCGACACATTGGTGGGGCTCGAACCTGAGACCTTCTGTCTCCCATGCAGCGTCTCTATATTTCTACCCTAAAAGATGTAACAATAAACGACCTAAACTTTGTTTCCTGTGTTTATCTCTTGATATTGATTGCTTTGCTGTTAATCTCTTCATATTGATTGTAGAAGGGGGCCTTTGCATACTTGAGATATTTGATTCTGTGTTTCACTTCAGTGTGTTGCTGAGTGACTCTACCTCCCCTCTTCCTGTGGTGAGCTTCCTGTGTCACTCTCACTTCAGCATCTTCACTCTGCCTGTCTGTTCTGCGACCTGCAGCTATATATCAACTCATCATCATTATAAAGGACAATTACTGTATGTTAAGATTGATTTTAGATAACTGGCATTTAGTGGCATCTATGGTAGTTTATTTGAAGGTGTGTGAATATGACTGACAGGTTGTAGTTGAGTCACTGGAACCAGAGTCAAGTCTCCATTCCTCCAGTGAAGTCCCAACCCTGAGTCACACTGTGTCTGAATGACTCTTTTTTTTTTTTTTTTTTTTTATCCCACGATTTTGCAACCCTTTTTTTCACCCAGTGCCAATTGCCTATGTAATCCTGGGCTCTGCTCTCCCTCTGCCGCACCTGGGGAGACAACGGACTGACCTCATGCTTCCTTCAATGCATGAGTAGTCCAAGTTGTTTCTTTTCACCTGACAGGGGGGATTTCCCCGGGATGGACGTAGCGTGTGGAAGGAACATGTTATTCCAACCAGTTCCTTTCCCCTCCATCAAGCGCCCGTGGCTGGCCAGGGGGAGGCATTATTGTCTGAATGACTCTTAATGACAACACTTCATGATGGTTATGACAGAGTTATGTCAGTCTTATGAACACACCTTCAGATAAAGTGTTAACATGTATTCCAATAGACCTTCACATTAAGATAATAAACAATGGGATGCCAGGAAAAACTAATTGGCAAACAGAAACAGCTTAACAACTTTAGTTAAGCTGTTTCATGAGATGTTATGCACATACAAAGCATCACTGTCCTCCTCACTAACATTTTGTCTTATTTCCCCTTGTGCAGGATGCCAGAGAGCTCATAGGTTTATGGACTTCCTTTTCATACAAATGTTTAAGTGCTGTGGTTTCGACTACTAAAAAACATCCCCTTCTACAGAGCTATCTGTTTGGTGTGTGTGTGTGTGTGTGTGTGTGTGTGTGTGTGTGTGTGTGTGTGTGTGTGTGTGTGTGTGTGTGTGTGTGTGTGTGTGTGTGGCAGCAGTAACCATGCTTTTTCCCTTCCTCTCTTCTCCACAACAATGAAACATAAACTATAACTTTATAAGTGTGTGTGTGTGTGTGTGTGTGTGTGTGTGTGTGTGTGTGTGTGTGTGTGTGTGTGTGTGTGTGCGTGCGTGCGTGCGTGCGTGCGTGCGTGCGTGTGATGCGTGTGATGTATTCAAAAATTGAAGCTAGGCTTACAAAACAAACGTAGCAGAAACTGCAAGCAAAAATCAGAATGTCCAAAAACACACTTTTCAAAAAGCAAGGCAGAAGGCCTATAACGGAAGTCACAAAATAATACCACGAAAACTACTTTCTGAGCCACAAGGCAAAACACAAGAAAGTTCAAAAGGCAAAAACGCAGTATGCATAGATCAGGAAGTCCAACAAATGACCAACCTTACAGCGGTGTGAACCAAGGAACCACAAAACTCCAAGACAGATTCCGGTAATGAACAAGTATGTTCTGGCAGTGTGTCTGGCCACACAGTGCCACAGTGGACTTCCAGACGTCCCACCACGCCGATCAGGAACACCGAGCAGGGCAGGTGGAGGGGATCCAGGAGAGGCAAGGGACCAGGAACAGACAGTCTCGAGATTCAGGATCCCAGTACAACCTGGAGCCTTTGATGAGGCAAAACCGGAGACATCGGGTGGACAGCCCAGAGGCCGGAACGAGGCAATAACGGAGACATTGGGTGGGCGGCCTGGATGATGGACCGGGGTTGAGTCAGCGACATCAGAAGGACGGCCAGGACTGAGGACCAGGGTTGAGTCGTGATCTCAGCAGGACGGCCTGGATGCTGGGGCAGGGCAGCAGCTGTGTCATCAGGCGGACGGCCTGGATGCAGGACCAGGGCTGAGCCAGTGACGTCAGGCGGACGGCCCGGACACTGGGTTGAGACGGCAGCAACAGAGGCGCCGTCAGGTGGACGGCCAGGGCGGTGAGACGAGGAAGATGAGGCGTCTTCTGGCGGACTATGTGACGAGACAGATGAGCCATCCGGCGGACAGGCAGAACAGCAAGACGAGGCAGATGATGCCTGGACACTGGGGCAGGGCAGCTGCAAAGGTGTCATCAGGCGGGCGGCGAGACGAGACGACGTCTGGTGGACAGCCTTGACGCTGGGACGGGGCAGCTGTAGCGGTGTAATTGGGCAGAGGGTCAGGATGCTGAGACAAGGCGGCAGCCACAGAGTTGTCGTCAGACCGAAGGCCGGGAGGCTGAGTCGAGACGGATGGGGGTTCATCCGGCGGACAGCCGGGATGCAGAGGCGAGACGGCAGAGGTTTCATCCGGCGACCTTTCATTACCTCCCCATCCATTATCAAAGGGTTTCATCGTACGCAGACTCACTCCTGATTCCTGATGTTTGAATGAACTGGAACAGCTGCACGTTGAGGCCTTGATGATCCTGTGACTGAGACATGAGTTGAAAGATGATTTGAAGCTTTAATGTGTCTCTGAGTTCAATTCCCATTCCTTAACAAATCACATTTTACTCAACAGCCACTAACCAGAATACGAATAAGCAGTATGATGAGAACATTTGAACAATATACTGTACCATTTCCATAGTCATCAGACCGATTCACTACTCCATAGGTGCTTGTGTTGCCTAAATGTGAATAAATAAACATTAAAGTTGACAAATTGTAAGATTGCAAGACACACACACACACACACACACACACACACACACACACACACACACACACACACACACACACTCACACACACACACACACACACACACACACACACACACACACACACACACACACACACACACACTTAATGCACATATGTCTTGCAAAGACTGACCGTACTGCAGTGCACAGTACACATTATCAGGTGTCCCACTTTGATTGGTCGTCCGGTCTGAAGCAGAGCCCTGCCCCTGATTGGTTCCCTGAGACTGAATGGGTCTGTGATTAAAACATATAAAAAAGGTAATTAGACGTGAAGTAGAAAACAAGATGCAATGTGCTGCTGTCATGTAGATCAGTGGTTCTCAACCTGCGGGTCGGGACCCCCAGGGGGAACCCCAGATAATTTGCTAAATGTGCAACATAGTTTTATCTTAACAGTAAACAAACCAACATACAGTATATAGTATGTGTTTACAGGGTATCTGTGTAGCAGAGAGACTCAAAGTCTAATATCTCCCTCGGTCCATAGGGATATCCCTTTGGTCTGATGGTTAAGATGTTGGACTTACATGTGGGAGACCCAGATTTGAATCCCTGTTTATATCTGTACTCAAAGTGACAATTTAAGGAACTTTAATAATTCTACTGTATAAAATGGTCAAACATTTGCCAAATTGTGAAACCTACCTGAGAAAGAGGCAAACATTGTCTGCTGACCTCACTCAGCTACAAAATAAAAATAAAATAAACAAAAAGAAAAAGAAAACAATTCACAGGAGGCAAGCAGTGATCACCCCATGATGTGCACTGCAATGTAGTTTCAAATGCACTCATTTGCAGGTGCTTTTTTGAGAGTAATAAACAAAAAAGAAGAAGAAGAGACATGTGACATGTGTGATCTTGGCAGGTTGCCCCAGAACATGTGCCAATCTCAACAGGCACTAATGGTACATGATCACAATGCCTCACAACGTGCAGATTGTCTATTTTCACATCAATCACAATATTTAGCTGTGGAACCGAGTCCAACTAAATGTAACGCCTCGACTCCTCCCATTCCACGTGCTTGTCAGGGTGGGAGGGCCGCAAGTTCAATTACAGTATGATTCTTCTGGGGGGTCATGACCTGAAAAGGTTGAGAACCACTGATAACCTACTTCTGTAGATAAACAGACAGAAAAACTAAATACTGTGCTTACCTGACACAACATGGATCTGTAAATAAAAGGGGGAAATGGACACATGCAGTAAGTTACAAGGAAATCTGTAATCCTTCTTATTGCTATACTGTATCATGGTATACTCAGTATGTTTTATTGAGACTTTCTCAGTGATTGTAATATAATCCATCTAATATAGTAACCTACTCACCTTTAGATGTTCTGTACAGACACAGCAGGAGCAGAAGGATGGTCAGTAGAATCACAAAACCAAGTCCTACGATCAGAACCAGGAAATGTGGAAAACCCAGAACCACTGCAGGAGGAGGAGGAGGAAGAGGTGGCGAAGGGTTGTGTTCTGGTACAGGTGGGGAAGTTTGTTCCACTGGTCCAGACACCGCTAGCCCTGCAAGGCCCACTGTCCACAAAATAAATGATTTAAATGATTTGTTTTCCTGTTCTTTTTTCACATTAGATTTATGATTTATGATTTATGAATTATGTCTATAATTTTTTGTTTTTGTTTTTAACATTACATTTTCCTCTGATTAGGACTCCTACAACATCATATGATTTTTTTTTCTTTTTTTTTTTTGGCCAGTAGAAATTAATTCGGGCAGGGCTAGCAAAGAGAGGTTATTATAAATGTATTGAGTTAAAGATACCCCCGTTAAATCACTAGTAGAAACGGCATGATTATGTTGTAAAACTAATATAAACTAATTGTAATCATATTAAGGAGAAGGTTTATTGTAACCTTGTAATCTAGGTGGGAAATCAAGTGTCCTAGGGACGATATCGTTTTAGCTTGCATTGTCAGCTGTCATATCCAGTGTTGGACAGTAATGCGTTTCTTAGCAATATATTGCTGTAATGTTATTACTTTCCCAAGTAGTGTAACCGTTACACTACTTGTTACACTGTAACTTATTACAAATGCCAAAACAGTTATATTATATTACAGATCCAAGTAACGCTGCATTATAGTAAGCCTTGCAGAGCCAAGGCCCAAAGAACCCCGACCTCCCAGTCTCAGGGCTGGACACTCTAACCACAGGGCCACTGAGCTGTTCTTACTGCTCTGCATTGCTGCATTACAATTAACGCAATTTGTTTTTTGTTTCTAACTGACAATAAAAGTACTCCCCTCAAAGAGAGAGACAGACAAGGTTGTATTGTCTATGAGCTGCAGAGTGTCCAGCTGCCAGCTACATAGAGCAGCCCAGAGCTGTGGAGTATCCTGTTCATGCACCATAGTAGGAGGTTGTCACATGCATGCACAACAAGAACAGATTCACAAGCTACAGTAGCAGCACTTTGCAATGTTACGCATTGATTGATAGCTTGGAGATCAGTTTTTTACGTATGTGCCATCGGGCAAAGTTATAACGTAACTCTGGATTAGATCCATGCTCCTACATTTCAAAAACAAATCCATGCAAGCACTCATTCTTTCTACATTTGGACAAAACATTGTTGTCCATTGTGTGTCCAACTTTGTGCATGCATGCAGACATGTGCTTTCAACCACAATGTATTCAACTGACATTCAATGTGTTGAAGTGTCCGTAAAGGCAAGTCTGAGAGGCTTAAATGTGTTTATTACTGCTGTTTGATAGATTTTGTATTCGTCCTTTAAGGGTACTTATTGTTCCAATATGCAGTAGGAATATGCATTAAAAAAACAGGTAAAAGTAATACAAGTAATAAGTAATGTAATCTACTGATTACTTTTTTAATGAGTAATAGTCTAGTAACATATTACTCTCCCTGAGAAGCCAATTATGCCCAACACAGGTTGTATCAGCCCTATAGGGGATATAGGCCTACAGCACAAGATCCTTGTATGCAGGTCAAATAAAGTCTGGGTTTGTGACACAGTAAACTCACCTCTCACACCCATCCTGCTCTCTGGTGACTCTCCAAGGCCAGAGATGAGACACTTGTAGAATCCTTCATCAGACTTGGAAACACTGTGGATGGTCATCTGTCCTGTAGACTCACTGCTGATGAGGGATCCATCTTTATAGAAATCAGCTGGACGGTCAGAGGATGGTTTTTGAAACGTCTCGGTTTTGGACAAGCAGTGCAGAGTGACATCACTTCCTTCCATCACAGGAAGTACAGGCATCCCCAGGATCACATCTCCACCTGAACAATGATAAATAACATCAGAATAGAAGAACATTAGACTGAGGTTACATCACTCTGAACAACACTATGCCAACATGATGAGGTTTTAACATTAAATACTTTGCTGAACGTACCAGTCGCAGTGATTTGCACAGTGTTACTCTGTCCCTCTGAAGACTCACACCAGTAAGCTGCACTGTCAGAAGGTTGCATGGAGCTGACACAGCATCCTGCTGTGTTCTTCTCCCCCCAGTCATCTCCTCCACACTCTGAGGTGATGCTTTTTCTGTTGGTCCTCTTCACTGTCCAGACAGTAGAGTCAGACTGTCTGTCCTCACAGCTCAGAATGACAGACTCGTATTTAATGAACTGAGATCTGTCAGGACTGAGTCTGAGAGAGACTGTGGGGCAGAGAGAGAGAGAGAGAGGAAAGTTGATTCCCTGATAGATGGATCATGTTCTGTTTTCTAGAGTTCCTGATTTCATTGATAGTTCTGAATAGTTTTAATATACAATTAATCTGATCAGTAGAAGACAACAGACTTACCTCTCATAACATCACCGTTGTTCTGAACTTCTGCTGAGACACTCACCATGGAATAAACCACTAGAGAGAGAGAGAGAGAGAGAGAGAGAGAGAGAGAGAGAGAGAGAGAGAGAGAGAGAGAGAGAGACAGACAGACAGACAGACAGACAGACAGACAGACAGACAGGGAAGAATGAGATATATATAGAGAGAGGCTATACTGTACTAAGGTTTGGTGATAAAGCAAGAAAGGTGGGGATATTTGGATGGTAACTTTGGACAATGATGTGAAAAGGAGGGATGAAGGGTACTTGAAGGGGACAGAAGGATGCTGACGATGGAACTACCATGTAAAGAGGAGAAGAGGACGGAAGGAGCGAATACAATCACTGGCACCGGAACGTGCCGGTCCTGTTCTGTGTGCCTGCGGCAGCCGCCGCACGGACCGGCAGCCGCCGCAGGGGTTAGGGTTAGGTTTAGGCATAGTTTTACTGAGGTTAGGGTTAGGGTTAAGGTTAGGTTTAGGTAGGCCCTATAGTTTTACTGAGGTTAAGGGTTAAGGTTAGGGTTTGGTATAGTTTTACTGAGGTTAGGGTTAGAGTTTTGGTTAGGGTTAGGGTTAGGGTTAGGTAACGGTCCGGCACCTGCCGCGGTATTCGCTGTCCCTCGAAGAAGAAAGGCTAAAGAATAGTAGGTTTGGATGGATGTGGTGAGAGACGGCAGGAGCCACAGAGGAAGAATAATAATAATAATAATAATAACTTGGATTTATATAGCGCCTTTCAAAAAACCCAAGGCGCTTAACAAAACATAAACAATCATGTTATTGTCCAAAAGCCAGAATAAATAAGTGTCTCTTCAGTGCGGACTTGAAAGAGTCCAATGTTGGCAGCTGGCGAATCGCCATGGGGAGGGAGTTCCAGAGGGTTGGGGCCGCCACACTGAAGGCTCTGTCCCCAAGGGTCCGCTTTTTGCTGGGAGGGACGGTGAGGAGCCCCAGGTCAGCAGATCTCAGGTTCCGCTCTGGGGAGTAGTCCTTGAGGAGGTCTGACAGGTACTGTGGGGCTAGGGCATGGAGGGCTTTATAGGTGAGGAGGAGCAGTTTGTAAGTGATGCGGAACTTGACCGGAAGCCAGTGGAGGTGTTTGAGGGTGGGGGTGATGTGCTGCCAGCGTCTGGTACGAGTGAGCACTCTGGCAGCTGAGTTCTGGACATACTGCAGTCTGTCCAAGACTGAGTTGGGGAGACCGAACAAGACACCGTTGCAGTAGTCCAGACGGGAGGAGATGAATGAGTGAATGAGTGTTTCAGCAACGGAGTCTGTGAGTGATGGCCGGAGTCTGGAAATGTTTTTCAAGTGGAAGACACTGAAAAGGTTGAAAAAGATGTGCTGTAGCGATCCCTGATGGGAACTATAGCCGAAAGAAAAATAAGATGTAGGCTACCCAAAACAGTAGTGAGAGATAACAGTATGGGATTACACCTGTTCTACAATTATATAATGGTCATGAAGTGTCTGTGGACCCCAGGATGAGGAGATTGAGGACCCCTGCTTTAGACCAGGGGTCAAACCTCTTGCAGCTCAAGAAGGACCAAGGAGAAATGTGGGTCTCCCCGGGACACAAAGGTACAAAACATACATTATCAATTAACATTTTAAAGGGAAATTTCCCTGGGCAGTTTTTAAGGCACTTTCAATATTTTGATATTTCAACAATTCGATACTTTGAACAGACGATCACATTCAACTTCAAACTCCATGTTAGACTGATGTACCGATGTATTTACCTTGCTTATTGTAATCGCTCTGGATTGTCTGCTAAATTCTTAAATTGTAAATTGACTCATTGGAAACACACGCTCCTTCCTCTTGTGAATGATATTTCATCATAACGTTTATGTAATATAATGTTGCAACAAGGTTTATTTAAGTCCATGTGTGTTTTTATCCAACTCATTCCCCATGCATCAGTCTTTCAATGATCAACTGCCAGTCTGCCAGACCTTTATTAGGCCTAATTCTAAGTTCTAACCCTAACATGCATATAATAAACACCCTGGCCCTAAAATAGCCTATGTGAGGCAAATTCCTCATCTTGTCCTCATAAGCATAATTAATCACCATCCATGTTGAAATGGACACACATCATATTAAATAAGTGGATACAATAATAGTAGGCTACAGTGTGTTTGTACTCACAGACTAGAAGGTAGAGAGATGTTAACTCCATGCTGTGTTGCTGCTCACTGACTGACACACTGTTAGCACAGAGTTACTGACTGATGACTCCTCCTACTGATGTTATAGTGCAATGAGGATGCACTGAGTGAAGGAGATCAATTCTTTCTGGGTAATAAATAATGATAAATATTGTAATGACTAGGTTTCATAAAGTAAATAGGTGGGATTCAGATCTGGTGAAATAGTGCATACTATAATATAATAGAAGTATAATAACTGTGGAGAGTCAAGTGATTTTCATTTAAGAGGCACAAGTGTTAAACAGTATACAATATACAACTAGAAAAGCATGGTCCACAGAGCAGAACTCCCCCACCAAGCCAGGTTTCTTATCCAGGTCCAGTCGCCAGCAGGAGCAGCCATGAGGTGTTGCATGAGGACATGAGGAAGCTGTTGGAATAGAGTTTGTATGACAGATGGTGCAACTGTGTGTTTGTGGCGCCCCCTGTTGGCAGAAGTGAAAGCAATTTTGGAGGAGTGCTCTACAGCAGGGGTTTTCAAAGTAGGTGACGGGGCACCCTGGGGTGCCTTGACGACAGTCCAGGTGTGCCGCCAGATAATTTGATAATATTTGGAATTTATTTTGACACTTGACATATTATTTAGTATAATTTTAAACTTGAAGTACAACGTTATTTTCAGTGAGTTATAACCAAAATGGCTATTATCTCAACGTTTTCCTCGCCACATAATCACTAAAATATCGTCACTGTCGGGCAGAAACCTCATATCTCCAAGTTTTAAATGTGTACGTCTTTTGGTAAAGCAAAGCCCTGCTGCCCTGCTTCATCATACAAGACTGTCGCACAAAACTAGTGAAAACAGCCGATCTACAAGCACACAAGTTGTGTGCTTGTAGATGTTTGCACTAGTTTAGTACATTATATAGATGATAAATACAAAAGGAACGGTTTTGGACATACAAGGTTTCCTCCCGACAACGACGATATGCTATAAATATAAGGTGCTGGGAGTGAAAATTATAATGTAGGGGTGCCTTGGATTAAAAAAATATTCATGGGGTGCCCGAAAGGTTTGGGAACCCCTGCTCTACAGAGACAATTCAATTCATGATATTATGGCGTTTTCTTGGGAAGAAATATTGGCTTCGGGCCACATATTTGTCGAGATTACACTAAATAATAACAAGTGATGTATTGTGAAAACAAGCAAATGACAGAGTATGGAAACATGCCAATAAAGCTCCTTTGAATTGAGAACAATAATAAAGACTCCTCAGATAAAACAATGTCAATTTAAAATAAGTTAGCGAGCATGTTTATAGCCTACATTTTAAAGTGCATTGTAAAGACCATACAAGGACACAAATATTATACCGGTAGGTGCATCTACACCATATTTACATGACACAACAATGAATACCTCATTGGCTGCATCAACTCTGATTGAACTCTTTAATCAAACTCTTGATATGACGTTTGAGTGCTCTGTTCAGTATGAACTGCCTCTCCCTCAACTCTGCTAATTAACAGTGACCCTGGCCTAAACCACCCTTACACAACTGCGATATTGTGGTTATTGCACCCAGCGTTACTTAAATGATTTGCTTATTTATAATTAGAATTTATTAGGGCTGTCCCTGACTCAGGATTTATCAAGTCGAAGTCGAGTTGGGAATTTAATCTGACTTTGACGAGTCGTTTTATATAAAAAGGTAAAGAAAAAGTGTTGCTTCAAACCAGATCAAGATAATACAATAAAAGAGTAATGTGAACATTGTTTTAAGCATTTAAAGTGAAATAAATCCATGAACTGCCGACTGCCGTGCATGAGACGGCAGACATTAATTGACTATAAGATTGCGTGCAGTCGTGCATAATTTATAATTGTGGAGCAGAGAAGAAAGAACAGAGACGAGAATAATGTACCTCTTTTTTTTAAACTTAAATTTTATTTGCAAATTGTCACAATCATTTAGCGCAGGGTTTACATTATTACATCATTTCAAAATTCACATTTTAGACCAAGTTCGTTTTCCATGGTGTCATCCTGTTTTTTTTTATATGCATTCCATTTTTCCCCATTTCTCGAGAAATGTTTCTTCTTGTAACCTGAGCTGGGGAAATCTTTCTATTACATATATTTCCTCCACAATGCACAGCCACTGCTCAGGACTTGGAGGGCCACTTTTATACCACAATCTAGTAATTGCTATTTTGTAAATAGGGGAGGGGTTGACTCTATGATGTAATTGTATCTGTGTTTTTGGACCGGCACTTTTGACCCACAAGGTGGCAGCCTCCAGGAAGAAACCCAAATAGAAAGGGAATACATAATTGCTCATAACAACCACACCAGGGGGTCTAATGAAGTACTGTCAACCTCCTAGACACATCATCAGCCCCAGGTAAAGGAATGAGATTACTCTACACTTTTTTATTCTTATAAGCCCGAACCATTATTTTGATTAGTGGATTCATTGATGTAATTTTAATCTCTTTCATATAGTAGTCCCTTATCTGAAAATATCTAAAAAATTCATGCTTGTCCAGATCATATTCTGTCCGTAGATCACCAAACTCTGCATCTGGCCATTCTCTATTAATGTATATATCGCTGTTATGCACTTTCTTTCCCATTGTTTGAATCCTTGGTCGATGATGACTCCTGGTATGAAGTGTGGGTCATATGTCAACTAACCCAGGACTTTCTTTCTTCTTCCAATTCATATTTTTTTACAATGGCATTCCAAATTTCAATTGTAAATGTATTAATTGGGTCCAATTCTTTCTCTATTTTCATGCTAAAAATCTGATTCTGGCTGCATTAAAGTATTCTCTCAAGTTCAGCAATGCCATTCCTCCCTTGTCTTTGGGCAGCTGCAGAGTTTCGAACCTGATCCTGGTTTTCTTACCTCCCCATATGAACTTTGATATGCATTTATCCCACTCAATGAATTGTTTTTGTGGTACCATCACTGGTATGGACTGAAACAAATATAAAAGTCTCGCTAATATATTCATCTTGTTTATCTCTATTATCGAGCTAAAGTCCAGACACCATCTATCTAGATCTCTCTTGATTTCCCGATTTATAGGTACATAATTAGCGTAGTATAATTTGTCCCTTTCTTTCGTGATATTTACCCCCAAATATATAATCATTTTCGAGTCCCAATTGAGTTTATACATTTTCTAATTACTGGTGAAGGTGTATAGTTTATTGACGATATTTGCGTTTTTGTGACATTAAGTGTGTATATATGTATAATCCCTCTCCAATGGGTGCAGCTCCCTCCATACATCTATTATACCCAATTCCGTCATCATTGTGTTTATATATTTATTGATTGCGTCTTCTTTCTATGTGCCCTTGTCGTGTCTAGATTATAGTTAAAGTGACATTGACGTCTCCTCCACAAAGCCAGATTCCTTCCGCTTCATTATTAATAACATCAAATATTGTCTCAAATACTGATTTCCCGCTATGCGGGGGAGCAAAAACATTTATTAATGTGACCATTTGGTCTTCCAACTTTCCCCTTACTACAATGTATCTCCTCCCCTCTTTATCGCATATTTCCTTGATTAATTCAAATTTAGTTGAGTTCGATATTAATATGGCTACACCTCTTCTATTACTCTGCTTCGTGTAGGAGCTATAAAATGCGTTTTTATAACCACGCTTCTTACATTTTTCATGTTCTTGTTTAGATAACTGCATTTCCTGTAAGTATATCACTTGTATCTTTTCCCTTTTACATTTTGCCAAGACTGCTTCTTTTAACCGGATTATTTAACCCATTAACATTTAATGACACCACGTTGCATTTAAGTTTTCCTTCTTTGACTTTTTAGTCCTCCCTGCACCATACACTGCATATGGTCCAATTTAAATCTTTTATATAAACAAAAATGGACTCCCCCCAGGTAAAGAGGCTCGTTCACCTTGCCCTGTCCAATCCTCAATCTGGCTAGCCGTAACTCAATCAAAAAGAAGAAAAAAAAAAAAGAAGAAAAAAATAGTATAAGACTAATATAGCAAATATAGTGAGAATTAAAGGTTACTGTTACTGTAAGAGATACCTATGTAAAAGAGTATATGAAAATAGCTATCCAAAAATCACAAAAATATATATATTTTCCGAAAGAAGAGTTTCTATCTTTGTACCAGAGAGAGGGAAGTAACCCTCCCTCTCTTCCTCCTCTAGTGCTGGAGTCTCTAGAGGAAGGCGGTCCCACTTTTCTCGGTTGAGTCAGCATCACCAACGTCCTCAGGGTTGTCTTGTCCAGCGATGTTATATTGTACCACTTTGACAACACAAATGCGCGTCATTAATTATTTCCACAGGTTGTATTTGCTATCTCGACAGAATCACCTGATACACAGGACCTCAAAGTAACTAAGCAATTAGGCTTTTATGCTTATCCTTTTAGCAGACTTTTATAGGCTATCAACAATCCTATGTAGAACTATACGTTCAGAGCACAACACTGCTGTATCAAAGAGCTATCAACTCAAATTACTATTTACAATTTAGGCATTTAGCAGATGCTCAACATCAATTCATCAAATACATAGAAATATCAATCTAGAAAAAATAACGTAGGAAGATCGAGCACCTAATCAATAAAAAGCTTTATATAAAAACCTAAAAATAAAAATGCTATCTAGCTTTCATGTGGGAGCATGTCGCTGTTACTACATCTCATCTTTTCGACACCCGACTCTAACCCTCACGCTAACCTTAACCTCCGTGGAGTGAGTCGCTAACCCTCCGGTCGAAATGATGGGCGTTCGCAAAAGCGAGATTTCCCCTTTCATGTATGGTCATTGGGGGAAGGCGAGTGCTACAGTAAGTGCTATGGGTCTAGGTGAAGTCTGAATAGGTGAGTCTTTAGGTCACCAGGGAACCTAGGGAGTGAGTCTGTTGTTCTATGTGCGACAGGTAGTTTATTCCACAGTTTGGGGGCCAGGAGGGCGAATTGTCTAGGACGAGTGAATTTTTGTCCTGGAGTTTTTAGTGAGGGTTCTGTCATCATCCCTGTGTTGGCTGATCTGAGTGAACGGTTGGGGTTGTAGGAGTTGATCGGGCTTCGGAGGTATGGAGGTGCCAGGCATTTAGCTGATTTGACTGAATGCAGAGCACAGATTCGTATAGGACGGATTCTGAAGGCTCATGGGGCAGATTCTGAAGCGGAGGTGGATTCTGAAGGTTCATACTACTCAATAGAATCATGGCACTAAAGTCACGTTCACGCTCCAGGTAGGAAGCGCTCCGTTGTGTTCACTTGGAAAAAGAGTCGGGAGGGACGAAAATGTACTATTTACTATTTGTTACTATTTACACATTCTAATGGCGCTGAGTCGGCTCATGCGACCTTCGCACCGCTCAACGCGGTGACTCGCTCGCTACCGCTCGCTCGGGGGTGCATGTCTCACAGGGCTCAAGGTCGCCTGAGACGGCGTGCCTCCGTCATTGTCAATAGAAAATGAGTGTTCCTTTACAAGAACCTAACCGTACCGGGATTCTTTAGAACCTGGCTCCCCCTGCAGTACAGGGGGGATGGATTCTCAAGAATCTACAGTCTGCCTCCAATAATCCGCCACCTGGGTTTCCGCATCCGCATCTGGGTTTTCGCATCAGTGTTTTGTATTCACTGCGGGCCGCACCCGTATGCCAGTGGAGGGAGCGGAGAAGTGGGGAGACGTGTGAGAATTTTGGCTTTTTGAAGACCAGTCGTGCAGCTGCATTTTGGATCAGTTGGAGGGGCTTAAGTGCACATTGGGAGGCCAGTGAGGAGGGAGTTACAGTAGTTAAGAATTTCAATAACAGACCAGAGATTCAAACAATATTACTATTTCATTATCCTTGAGTAGTTTTCAGTGGCTAAATATTCTGTCTGTAGGATTTATGTTACTTGAAATAAGGTTATATTCTGGGCCAGATCTCTCTCTCTCTCTCTCTCTCTCTCTCTCTCTCTCTCTCTCTCTCTCTCTCTCTCTCTGGGACAAATTCAGCAGTGTAATGACATTGGAAAAGAGACTAATGCAGCAGGATGGCGAGGCTACTTGTCTGGAGCACATGTGTCATCACATTCAGGTCACATTGTAGATTCAGCATTCTGGCCTGGATAAAAGATACACAGGTGGGAGGAGGGGGCAGAGAAGGAGAAAGAAGAGTGAACTGTGAAATAATTAATTTACTATAATGCGGTTAAATTTGCTTGATTTCTGTACCTGTCCTAAATCACCAGTTGGAAGTTCTGGTCTGCGGAATCTGATTGATTGATTGATTGATTGATTGATTGATTGATTGATTGATTGATTGAAAAAGACACTGACGTTAGTTGAACTGAATTCAAACATGAAACATACTGTACCTTCATTCTCATTACCTTCATCCTGGTTAGCTGGACAGTATTGAACACAGTTCAGAATGCTTTGTCTCTTCTTATAACCCAGGACACCGAGGAAGACCATGATGATGATGCCAAGGATGATGATGGCATAACCAAACCCGGGAAACCCTCCATCTGTAGGAACCTCTAGAGATACTGTAGGAACCTCTAGAGACAGAATGACAGATGAAGAGGAGGGAAGAGAGAAGTGAAAGATAAAGGTCAGAGGTTCAGTCATCCATCCTCCTTACAGATCCATGATCAAATATTATTACAACTCAATAATCAATAGCTTTTATAAAGCAGGGATTTTTACTTTCATTCCTAAATAGAAGACTCTTCACGTTACTACCTTATGTAGAAATATACATTTTCTACACTAGGTTACACAATTTTGGAGTGTAAAGAAATAACAGATCAATCAATTAATGTCTTGCACAGTAACAACCACATGCTTTCACATATCCATATCCATATTTTGGAAGTCTAAAAAACATGCTCATCTTTGTGGTTTTGGAGAAAGCTGCCAAAACTATCAGGCCTCATGTATATGTATATTGGATGCTGAGCAAACATGTATGCAAATCAGTATGTAAATAGAACTTGAGGTGAGAAGTTGCATACTAGTAGAGGCCCTAGGAGGGGTCCACCCGCACCCCCCTTATTTTTCTTTTTCTAGGTTGGATTTTTGGCATCATTTCTTTATTACCCCTATGACATCTCCGATGACTGGAACGCCGGCGAGACTGTAGCTTACTCAAATTTAGATGCAGGCCAACGATAAAGATATCATTTGATTCTAAACAACCTCAGGTTTCCAACGGGACTCAGCTCGTTATTACCATGTCGGGAAGGGGGCTAAATACCTAATGATTCAAAGTTAAACAACATTTGGTGAGGGGAAAACACACCATCACCATTTTCCGAATGGTCCTTTGAGCCGCCACATGAATATTTGTGAAATGGGTTACATGGATACCTGGAAGCCCCCCCCCCCCCCCCCCCCGTACTTGCCTCAGTTTGAGGCAAGTACAAATATATAATTTCCGCCTATATGTAGCTGCATGCGACTGCTGTACTGTATCTAGACCAAAAACAGCAGATCTACAAGCTCACAAAACATCAGATAGAAAAACTAAAATATTTTTGTCATCGCCTTCCCCTAGAGGCAATATATCTCCTTCTAATGCTGCAGGATGTTCTGAGATTAGCAGAGAAAGATAATGGCTGCTTACCATTGATATGATGTGCAAGAATAGAGTTCTGGACTATTTGAGTAGCCTATGTATAAAAACACATTTAATACAACACGTTTAACAAAACAATTACCAGACAATCTAATGATATTTCAGAAGTGAGGGCACATGGCTGATCCATGAAAACTATTTCAACAATTTTCAACAATGTTAAAAATGAACACGTATGTTCTTTCGCTTAGTTGTCAGTACATTTGCCTTACCAACAATGAGTTGAACAATGAGTTTCTTTGAGATTTCAGGAAGGATGCATGTGTAGTTTCCTTCATCAGATGACTTCACTCTGGAGAGTTTGAGGGACACGTTGCCTTTCTTCACTTCATCCTTGAAGAGAGATGTTCTTCCCTCGTAGGAAGAATTTTGGCAATCAAAATTTTCTTTCCCTTTCCTCTGGAAATGCACATTTTGATCAGGTGGTAGGCCTTGTCTGGACCACTCTATAACCATTTCAGTGCGGTTAAAAGAAGACAAAAGAAGATAATCCTTTAATGAGGTAAGGTACGGTACATTCAGGTGTCAGCACTAGGAATGAAACACAGATGAGGTACAGGTAAGACAAGTTAAATTTAATTAAATTAATTAAAATGTTTTATCTAACCTATTTCAGTAAGGTTAGATGCCTGGGTTGGATCAACCACACATGGTAGAACAGCATCAGCTCCAACACTTGTTTTCACTTCGACACATTTCCCTGAGAAGACAAAGATAAAGACAAGACAAAACAAGATAATAAACCTTTAATTAGGTAAGGTAAGGAAACTTCATGTGTCAGCACTAGGAATGAAACACAGATGAGGTACAAGTAAGACAAGAACGAAATTAATTAAATGAAATGAAATTACATTAAATTACATTAAATAAAAAAACAATGTGTTGTCATAGCAGGCCTATGTGTGGACAATTGGAACAGTCCTGTTAATTGTGATGGTGCATGATGATGATGATGATGATTATGACTATTATTATTAACAGGGAAACCACACTTGCACTTTCCAATTGCATCTTTCTTGTTATTATTATTAGAATTATTTCACTTATTATTATTACCCTTATTATTATTAGTATTATTGTTACCCTTATTATTTTTATTGTGCTTATTATTATACTTAATGTACCTGATTAATTGTTTAATACATAAGTATTATCTATCTATAAATGCGAGAAGTCTCTGCGTGTGTGTTTGTAATCCACGTATCTCGAGAACCGTTCGTCCCACCGGCTTCAGATTCGGCACGCGCGCTCCCCGCCGCGGCACGGAGTGCAGTGCCGGGCCTCGACCCGACCCGACGCGCGGTTTTCCCTAACCGGCGCGAAACGTTCGGAATCTCCTTATGCGGGGCTGATTGTTGACATCAGGCTGTTCCGGAGGAAATCGGCGCAAAATCGGTCATTGTGACATCACTGCAGTGCCGGGCGCAAGCGCTGACTCATTGTGACATCACTGCATTGCCAGGCCTTGCCTCGACCCGACAGATATCTCCGTATATGGGCATAAGACTGAGAACTCCATATATGGGCATATAGCAGATACAGAGATCTCCATACAGTATATGGGCATATATAGACAGATATCTCCGTATACAGGCATAAAAGGGACACAGACTGATACAGAGATCTCCATATATGGGCATATGGGCAGATACAGGGGCCTAGACCCGACAGATATCTCCGTATACTGAGAACTCCATATATGGGCATCTTGCCTCGACCCGACAGATATCTCCGTATATGGGCATAAGACTGAGAACTCCATATATGGGCATATGGGCAGATACAGAGATCTCCATACAGTATATGGGCATATAGACAGATATCTCCGTATATCTATCTATAAATGCGAGAAGTCTCTGCGTGTGTGTCTGTAATCCGCGTATCTCGAGTACCGTTCGTCCCACCGGCTTCAGATTCGGCACGCGCGTTCCCCGCTGCGGCACGGAGTGCAGTGCCGGGCCTCGACCCGACCCGACGCACGGTTTTCCCGAACCGGTGCGAAACGTTCGGAATCTCCTTATGCGGGCTGATTGTTGACATCAGGCTTTTCCGGAGGAAATCAGCGCAAGCGCTGACTCATTGTGACATCACTTCATAAAAGGCTCTGACATCACGTACGCCACATGAGTCAACAAAAAATGGACGCATAGTGCAGTGCTCGGCCTCGACCCGACCCGATACACGATTTTCTGGAACCAGCACGAAAGGTTCGGATTCTGATGTCTGACATCAGCATTTTCCGGAACTGGCACTGTGTCTGCATAGATCTCCATATATGGGCATAAAATGGATGCAGACAGACAGATACATATATCTCCATATATGGACATAAATGGACACAGGCAAACAGATGGTCAAAGATCTATATGGGCATAAATGGACACAGGCAAACAGATGGTCAAAACGGGTCCTATGACAACAGGTATAATGGGGTTTGCATTATGGGCATAAAGTGGACGCAGACAGACAGATACAGATATCTCCATATATGGGCATAAATGGACACAGGCAAACAGATGGTCAAAACGGGTCCTATGACAACAGGTATAATGGGGTTTGCATTAACCCATTTAGGCCTAACCTATAGTTAGGCCCAAATCAGAAATTAGCCTACAAAAACAAATATGTTGCTACATACTGTACATGTACTGTAAGTGTCTGCAACACAGTCGGAGGCACAGACAGATACTCCATATATGGGCATAAATGGACACAGGCAAACAGATGGTCAAAACGGGTCCTATGACAACAGGTATAATGGGGTTTGCATTATGGGCATAAAGTGGACGCAGACAGACAGATACAGATATCTCCATATATGGGCATAAATGGACACAGGCAAACAGATGGTCAAAACGGGTCCTATGACAACAGGTATAATGGGGTTTGCATTAAAGGGGGAAACGGCACTGTGTCTGCAACACAGTCGGAGGCACAGACAGATACTCCATATATGGGCATAAATGGACACAGGCAAACAGATGGTCAAAACGGGTCCTATGACAACAGGTATAATGGGGTTTGCATTAAAGGGGGAACCAGCACATGTGTCTGCAACACAGTCGGAGGCACAGACAGATACAGAGATCTCCATAATGGGGATAAAAGGGACACAGACAGACAGATACAGAGATCTCCATATATGGGCATAAAATGGACGCAGATAGACAGATAACTCCATATATGGGCATAAAATGGACCCAGAACTATATATGCAGTGATCTCCATATATGGACATAAAATGGACGCCGACAGACAGACAGATACAGATATCTCCATATATGGGCATAAATGGACACAGATGGTCAAAACGGGTCCTATGACAACAGTATAATGGGATTTGCATTAAAGGGCGGGGCATTCATTCCCTATTTACATCGTTCCCGAGTTGGCCAGGTCGCCGACTAGACGCTGGGCCGCCCGAAGGGCGGCCCAGCTTCTAGTCTATCTATAAATTCGACAAATCTCTGCGTGTGTGTATGTAATCCGCGTATCTCGAGAACCGTTCGTCCCACCGGCTTCAGATTCGGCACGCGCATTCCCCGCCGTGGCGCGGAGTGCAGTGCCGGGCCTCGACCCGACCCGATGTGCGGTTTTCCGAAACCGGCGCAAAACGTTCGGAATCTCCTTATGCAGAGCTGATTGTTGACATCAGGCTGTTCCGGAGGAAATCGGCGCAAGCGCTGACTCATTGTGACATCACTTCATAAAAGGCTCTGACATCACGTACACCACATGACCCCACACTCCTATGACAGAGATCTACATATATGGGCATATGGGCATTCTGACATCACTTCTGCTGACTCAAAGACAAACAGGCAAACAGATGGTCGCTGACTCATTGTGACATAAAATGGACGCAATATATATGGGCATAAATGGACGTATCGGCACAAGCGCTGACTCATACAGAGATCTCCATATATGGGCATATGGGCAGATCTCCATATGGGCTACATATATGGGCATAAATGGACGTATCGGCACAAGCGCTGACTCATACAGAGATCTCCATATATGGGCATATGGGCAGATCTCCATATGGGCTACATATATGGGCATATGGGCATTCTGACATCACTTAAAATGGACGCAATCTCCGTATATGGGCATAAAGGGGACACAGATACAGAGATCTCCATATATGGGCATATGGGCAGATCTCCATATATGGGCATATGGGCATTCTGACATCACTCCTGTACTTTGCACGTGTTGAATCTCTATATATGGAGATAACCGACGCATCTCACAAGCCTATATTTGGACCTGGACTAGCTGCTGACATCATTATGACATCACACTGCTGACCATTATATAAGACAGGCATTATCTCAGAGATCAGATGCAAGCAGCTACAGAGGAGAGACCTCATCGCCTTCCCACCTTTGTTCAGGGTAACATGCCTAAAGGAACAAGAGCCCACCGCAAACGCATGCATGGGCAGATCTCCATATATGGGCATATGGGCATTCTAACATCACTCCTGTACTTTGCACGTGTTGAATCTCTATATATGGAGATAACCGACGCATCTCACAAGCCTATATTTGGACCTGGACTAGCTGCTGACATCATTATGACATCACACTGCTGACCATTATATAAGACAGGCATTATCTCAGAGATCAGATGCAAGCAGCTACAGAGGAGAGACCTCATCGCCTTCCCACCTTTGTTCAGGGTAACATGCCTAAAGGAACAAGAGCCCACCGCAAACGCATGCGTGACACACTACAAAATGTACGGAAATGTGAATCACATGAAGCACGAGACGCACGCCTAGCTGCAAATAATGCACAGAACAAACGTGCACGACAGGAGGAGACGCCGGACTCATTGTGACATCACTTCATAAAAGGCTCTGACATCACGTACGCCACATGAGTCAACAAAAAATCTCTGTGAATGTGTATGTATGTATGTGAATCTCGAGAACCGTTCTTCCCACCGGCACGCGCGTTCTCCAGATATGAATCCCCGAATGGGGAGCTGATGTCTGACATCAGAGTTTTCCGCAACCGGTACTGTGTGTGCAGAGATCTCCATATATGGCCATAAGGGGACAAAGGCAAACAGATGGTCAAAACGGGTCCTATGACAACAGGTATATTGGGGTTTGCATTAAAGGGTGGGGACAAAGGCTAACAGATGGTCAAAACGGGTCCTATGACAACAGGTATATTGGGGTTTGCATTAAAGGGTGGGGCATTCATGGGGTCCGCTCCAAAAAAGAAAATAAAAGAGACAAAGACAAACATAAGACAAGCGACAAAGCGTGGGACTGGGAGGATGACTTGAATGATGCAGATTTAAGCAGGCTGTGTATTCTGCTTAAAGAAGAAACAAACAAAAAGCGACAGAGATCTCATATATGGGCATAAAATGGACGCAGATAAACAGATATCTCCATATACGGGCATAAAGGGACACAGACAGACAGATACAGAGATCTCCATATATGGGCATAAAATGGACGCAAATAGACAGATATCTCCATATATGGGCATATAGGCATAAAATGGACCCAGAACTATATCTGCAGTGATCTCCATATATGGACATAAAATGGACACAGGCAAACAGATGGTCAAAACGGGTCCTATGACAACAGGTATAATGGGGTTTGCATTAAAGGGCGGGGCATTCATTCCCTATTTACATCGTTCCCGAGTTGGCCAGGTCGCCGACTAGACGCTGGGCCGCCCAAAGGGCGGCCCAGCTTCTAGTAATAATAATTAATGACACCTACAGTATTTAGGTTTCTACTGTTGGAGCCTAACTACATTCTGGCAAGCCCTGGAAAAGACTCACTGTGATTAGCCAGTAGTAGTGATTTTGTCACTTTGAGGCACTTTGAGCGACAGTTGGGGAAACGCTTGTCCCGAGGGCAAACGCTCACTCCTAAACGCGATTTATCAGCCAATGAAGATACGCTCCACTATTTCGCTAATTAAGCAATATTACATGAGAGGGTGTGCATTAACACGTTTATCCAGCACGACAGCCTTGCCGCAGGAACGAGCCGACAGGCGAGTTCCGTAGGCAGAGCTGAAATGAAGTCAACTTAATTTCATGTAATTACGATATTATATTATATTATTAAGATTTAATGCCACATTTAGCTACTATGTCCCTGAACGTCACATGAAAACCGCTAGCCTAGCCGCCTAGCATAGTGTGGGGAGAGAGGAGCGCTTGCTGTCTTTCGTGACCAACGCAGCTGCTTTCTTTACTTGATGAAAGACAGTGCAGTAGTGCTCGTTATATGCACGGTTGGAGAGCCTGTTTTCCATTGAGAGTCCGACTACCTGTTGTATAATAGACCATATTCACATGGTGTTTTATTTCCTTCTTTTTTTTTTTAAATGCAAAATGCCAACATGGTTGATGTGTGAATATGGTCTATGAAGTCCATTGTGGCACAAGTAGATGTTACACCGTTTGAACACACGAGGGCGATATTAGACAAGTAGTGTTACTCACATGAACTCTCTGAGTGTATAATTTTGTGAGAGTGCACTTTCTGCTTTCTTACTGTTTACTGTAGATACTGTATGCTTGTGCTAGCACTGTTTAGATATGCTTGTTATGTTATGCTATTAGCAAGGATTCAAGATTTGATTATTTCTATTGTCACATGTAGGCTATACTGTACCTTATTACCCGGCTTGTTTGAATGCTTGATTCTGATTGGTCAATCGCTGAAAACAGTGGTCTGTTATACCTTGATAACAGACCGCTCCGCTCTATAACAGACCTCTGCCTAATCAAAGGCTCAGAGCACCTGCTGCATTCAGGCTGCGATGTGTTAATTTAGTGCTGTATCCAACATGCCAGCCATGTAAATAAACACAGCGTCATTAATACAGTATCTGCCTTAAAGTCCTGTTTGCAATTTGGTGTTAGGGGAGTTTCTCACCTGAACTGAGTCAGTGGGTCCCTAGACATTAAGAATCACAGAGGTGCTCGTCCGCCATAGTGCCAGGAATGGCGCAATGGCCAAATCAAATATGGCTGCCATCGGCTATGATGAAAATCCAACTTTTCTGTTTCTGGGTGTATATGCACATGTAATACCTCTATTTGGACTAATTGTGGTGTGGGGAATTCATTTCTGATATTGTTTTGACCATTTTGGGCGATTTGGACCTCAAAAGGTCATGGTCAAGGTCATTTTGCTATTCCGAAGACCGTGGGCCATAACTTGGCCATTGTTAGGAGTAAAAACAGGTGCAGTAGGTCTAAATCAACTAATGCTGACATGTATAATTCATTTCTGACATTGTTTTGACCATTAAGGATCATCTTGTCTTTGAAATATCAATGTCAGTGCCATTTTTCAAAAACGATTTTGTTCATTACTTGCACTTTTATAGTATTTTGTGTAAGTTTGTTACTATTTTATAGTAAGTTTGTTTTGTTTATAACAAAAGACATACTAGTGAGAAATACAACAAGTAAGCATCCACATTTAACTTTAAATTGGGGTTTAAAATGGGTGTTTAAATGAGCAAATAAGACTATTTACGAATAAAAGTGACAAATAAAATTACACAACAAAATCACACACACAATTAAATAACAATTTCCCTCAAAGTGCACCATATTGGGATTGTGTGCATGCAAGTTAGTATGAGGTGTTTTTACAGGATTGATTTGGCATTGTTCCATGGCAAAATATGATGCACAGAACTCCATCAGTGTCGAGTGTCTTGCTTCAGACATGGCAGGAGTGTACTAAAGTCAAAGTGCTCCTTCCATCCATCAGAGCTTGACATTGACTTTTTGAGGCAGTTGTCCTTTGGACAAGTATATTTCCCATTCACTTGTCCGGAGACAAAAGTCACTTGTCCGGATAAAAATTTCATACATTGAAATAATAACAAAAGGACGGCTAATGACCCCCCTTGCTCCCTCCACTCCATAGTATGGGCACTTGTCCCGGACAACAGGACAAGCCTTTATGTCATGCCCTGTTCCATGTTCCATTGGTTCTAGTCTTTCCTCAGGTTCCTTGGCTGTTCAAGCAGGTGGCAAGAAATGCGCTAGAAAGGTGCCTTGTTGGTCTCAGCAGTTGTACTTCTCTGCTACCAATACTGTGTCTTGTTCTGTCAAGGTCTTTGCCTCTCCAAAGTTTGTTAGACATTGTACTCGGTCAGAAGCCATAACTACATGTTTAATCCTCACCTGGCCCATGCAGTCATCTCCTGTCTCCAAGGCATATGTGCCTTGATCACTGTCTTGGCTAGTGGTGCTCCAAGATGAGACTGCTTGATGCAGTGCAAGTGAGTCTCACCAGTGCCATACTGCTGCCAGATCTCCTTCATCCCCAGTGCTTGGAAATATGGGGTGTAGTATAGCAGTAATGTGAAGGAGACAACAACTCTCTGGGGTCCTCTCATAGTTCCGACATCCCATTATTCTGACCATTAGGTTAGTGAAGGTTAGGGATAGGCTTAGTTATAATGGAGGCTGTACATGCACCAGGTGTCAGCCTCCTTAATCCTATTCAAGATGTCTGGGATCTCTTCTCCACTAGCGACATCATCAACAGAGACAACAGAGCTGATAATGGTAAATGGACTGCATTTACAGTATATAGCGCTCTTCTCCAAAGCGCTGTACAATGTATTTCACATTCACCCATTAACACACACATTCACACATACATTCACACCAAGAAACCATGCAAGGTGCTCATCGGGAGCAGTTAGGGGTTCAGTGTCTTGCTTAAGCACACTTCGACAAATAAGCAGGAGGAGACATAAATCGACCCTGGAACCTTCAGATTCCAAGGCAGCCGTTCTTCCTACATCGCCACAAGCTTGAATGGCCACCATATTCCGAACACACAGCTGGAGAGCTGTTTGTTCACCTCAGACACCCAGAATGTGTAAAGTTGATGAGGGATGGGTGCGTCTATCGACTCTGTTATCTCTGATGATGATGAGTGGCTCCCTGCAAAAGGGGCTGGAGGTGAAGAGATCCCAAAGATTGAACTAGATTGAGGAGGCTGTCACCAAGCTGCTACATGTGGAGTCAACTGGCCCTATTATAACTAAACCTACCCATAACCCTAACCTAATGGAGGGAATAATGGGTCGCCAGGATTATGAGTGGACCCCAGAGAGTTGTCGTAGTGATACTTCCAAGCACTGGGGATTAAGTAGATCTGGTAGCAGTATGGCACTAGGTGTGCAGCGGCACATGCTTCTACAGCATCAAGCAGTCTCTCATCTTGGAGCACCACTAGCCAAGACAGTGATCAGGGGACATATGCCTTGGAAACTGGACATGACTGCATGGGCCAGGTGGGGACTAAGCATGCAGCTATGGCTTCTGACCGAATACAATATCTAACAAACTTTGGAGAGGCAAAGACCTTGACAGAACAAGACAGCATTGGTAGCAGAGAATTACAACTGCTGCCTGAGACCAACAAGGCACCTTTCTAGTGCATGTCTTGCCACCTGCTTGCAACAGCCAAGGAACCTGAGGAAAGACTAGAACCAATGGAACATGGACGGATGCAAGGAACACTTCGACTCTCGAGGATATGGCTGCCTTGCTGAATACATCCTGTAAAAACACATCATACTAACTTGGATGCACACAATCCCAATATGGTGCACTTTGGAAATTGTTATTTAATTTTGTGTGTGCTTTTGTTGTGTGATTTTATTTGTCACTTTTATTCGTAAATAGTCTTATTTGCTCATTTAAACACCCATTTAAAACCCCCCTTTAAAGTTAAATGTGGATGTTTACTTGTTGTATTTCCCACTAGTATGTCTTTTGTTATAAACAAAACAAACTTACTATAAAATAGTAACAAACTTACAAAAAATACTATAAAAGTGCAAGTAATGAACAAAATCGTTTTTAGAAAATGGCATTGACATTGATATTTCAAAGACAAGATGATCCTTAATGGTCAAAACAATGTCAGAAATGAATTATACATGTCAGCATTAGTTGATTTAGACCTACTGCACCTGTTTTTACTCCTAACAATGGCCAAGTTATGGCCCACGGTCTTCGGAATAGCAAAATGACCTTGACCATGACCTTTTGAGGTCCAAATCGCCCAAAATGGTCAAAACAATATCAGAAATGAATTCCCCACACCACAATTAGTCCAAATAGAGGTATTACATGTGCATATACACGCAGAAACAGAAAAGTTGGATTTTCATCATAGCCGATGGCAGCCATATTTGATTTGGCCATTGCGCCATTCCTGGCACTATGGCGGACGAGCACCTCTGTGATTTTTCATGTCTAGGGACCCACTGACTCAGTTCAGGTGAGAAACTCCCCTAACACCAAATTGCAAACAGGACTTTAAGCCAGATACTGGATTACATTTACAACAACTAAACATTGCTCACAAGAATGTTTTTAAAAATATTTTTAAGCGAGAAATAGATGACGCAGTATCAGAAAATACGGATGGATTCTATTTGATCAGCACTACCTTGTTTTCCAGTGCGACCCGTGTTGCGCTGGGGGGACGCCCAGCGCAACACTTGTGGAACACTTTCAGACTTCTGTAAACAAATAAATACTTTGTTTTGTTTTTAGTTTTGAGTCAAATCATTAATTTTATTGAGTAGCCAGGTAATAATCAGGATAATGACTGGCTCCGCGAGGCGCTCCCGAGGCGCAGCGGAGGGGAGTTATCAGGCTGAAGGGATTGTTATTCCTGGAGAACGGCCAAGGAGCCAGTCATTATCCCTTACGTATCATACAGTGTAAAATGTTAGAATTATTCAAATCATTTGACTTCAGACTGTATGAGTTGCCTGCACCCAAGTCAAATATGATTCTGGTTTTGGTTCAACACTGTATCAAATCATTAAACAATTAAGGATAACCTATACTAGAGAAAAAGTAGGGTAGTCACCCAATCCATCATTTATTATTTTATTTAAAATAATTATTCAAGAAATATTAAAGGACTCATATTTTAGATTGTATTTAGCATTTACTGCTTTCTATCGTTTTAGCCATTTTAATGATTTTGATTTCAGTCGGTGGGGGCATGCTTACAAGTGGCTGAATATGTCTTTTTAGACACAATAAGCCAGCGATGTCTTTATTACTATTTACAGTAACACTACTAGTCCATAAAAGTCATAACAGCCCATGAATGATTGTGGTGCCAGCAATTGTATAGCATGCCCCCACCCACTGAAATCAAAATCACTAAAACGATAGAAAGGCCTCCACCTCACTTAATTAAATGCCTTAGCCTTCTGCCCTGAACTGCTGTACATTTTTAGACAATGATTCTGTGCGGGCCACGTCATGGCAGAACTGTGGAAACGAGTGCGTCCTCCTCATTGCACAGCAAGTTGAATTCATCAGGAAGTCAAGGGCCACTTTACCTAATGGTTCTCAACCTTTCCAGGCTGTGACCCCCAAAATAATATTTGAACTAGGGACCTCCCACCCTGACAAGCACGTGAGGCATTGTGAGCTTAGAGATCTGCGATTTCTTAATGTTTGCCTTTCTTAGGTCTTATTTTCCATGAGACACCCAACCAGCTTCATATGTCATATAACAAGAAAGTATCTAGCTAATCTAAGCTAATATATCATAAACATACAATTACTTCTTCCACATATTCATACAGACCAGTAACCACTAGGTGGCGAGCCCAACTTACCCATACCTAACCCCATATCTAAAACTAGTCACCAAGTACATGAACGTGATGATTTTTGACAAATTCCTCCCCAGCTATCTATAATTTCATAAACTGTATGTTTTACCTCCAGTGCAGTAGAGCAGATACATAACCAGATTCAGAAGAAGAAGTGCCATCTTTGAAACTATAAACAACAAGAAAGAAAGAAAAAACTCAATACAATATAACAACACAATACAATTAAAACCAGGGCATGAGACCCCACTGTGCCCCATCTGTGCACATGCCTGTTTTTAATGTAATGCTGTCATCATGGATTGTTTTCATTACATCAATGACATGATATTTTTATGAATATGATAGTATTGCGTTTATTTGCTCATAGTTAGCACAACAACATCACATAGCTTAGAAGTATGCAACCATGATGGGCCTCAACACTTGCATTTTTTTCAGGCGGTTGTGATTCGCGAATGAGACGTTGCAAAGATCCTTTACTGATATAAGATAGCTTATCCCACAATTTGACACTTCATTGCTTGGCTACTGGGCCGAATGTCAACAACACCCCCATATTAAGCGAGGCATACCTGAGTTGAATTTAAATAATGACGTTATTAATTGGCCTAAATTAATTAAGTATAGGTCGGCTTATTGTCGGTATCAGCCAGAGAGCGGGAGTCTTCTATCCCCATTTCACAATGCAAGGACCCCTTAGCTGAGAGAGAGAGAGAGAGAGAGAGAGAGAGAGAGAGAGAGAGAGAGAGAGAGAGAGAGAGAGAGAGAGATGATTCACAAAAATATTGATATACATTATTTTAAGCCTAGAATCAAGCCATCCAGGATGATCTGGTGAATCATGACCATAAAACCTTTGAGTGAGTGAGTGAGTGAGTAAGTGAGTGAGTGCATCAATGAATGAATGACAACAAAATAAATAGACTAATTATATGATATACGACATTTAATATTGTAAATACCCTTTGTTAAACGGTTTTACATTTATTATTTTCACAGAATCAAAGGTTTAATGGTAATGATTCACTCCTGGATGGCTTGATAGGCTTAAATGTATTTTTAAAATCTCTATTGGAAAAAAGAATGGACAATATTTTAGTGTCACCAGTACCCACTCCCACTGCTATGTCATATACCAAGCTACATCTCAATCATATATACAGTATATGTTTTCCCTCTGAAAAGTGATCAAACTACACTATCTAACTTACTATAACTAGCCCTTACCCGTTCAAAGATATGAGCTCTGAAATGATGTGCAGTGTGTGGGTTATGGGGTGTGCACTGTGCACACAGTATATGAGGGATGGAAAGTAACTTTAACTGGTGCTTGCATGATAATATGTAGGAGCATCAATGTAAGAAATACCCGTTTCGTTTAATGGCTACAGAGATACTGTGTACCGATCTGCATGATTTTTGGACAACATCTGTAACAGGGCCAGACCCCCCCCCCCCCCCCCCCCCCCCCCCCCCCCACACACACACACATACACAGACACACACACACACACACACACACACACACACACACACACACACACACACACACACACACACACACACACACACAGAGCTGGTTAAACATGTTGCCTCATGCTAGATGCAGAATAGATAAGCCTCATGCTAGATGCAGAATAGATACACCATAAAAACGCTAATATACAGCATACGATTTGTGAAAGTGACAAACCGGCTTCACAGCCTCACTCCAGCCATTGATGAGAAACGCTGTGACAGACAGACACTCACTCAGACAGACACTCACTCACTATAACATGCAACCAAGCTGTGACACTTACATGGAATGTTACATACAAGTTGCATTGTTTGTTTTGTTTACTTTAATTGCAACTGTCAGCTAATGTAATTGTTCAGTTGGTATACTGGTATACAGTCTATACATAGGGAATGGTTATTAATGAAGATCAAAGTTATTTGCTGGTACAGTGTTTACCTGCCATGACTCCTGTCTGTCAGTGGTCCTGGTCTGTGGACGTGGAACTTTGATTGTTGAAAGTTGATAATCAAAGGCTTTCTATTGCCTGGTTGTATGAGGAGACAGAGACACCTTGTCAAACTGGATTTCTATCCACATCTACAACAACAACTGATCAGTTTAACACTTTTATCAAGATATAACATAATGCATTAGATGCAAGGGTGTAACTACCGTGACGCAGACGATGCATGTGTGTTGGGGCCTATGACACTCAGGGGCACAGCCAGGTCGAAAAAAAGGGGAAAAAACACATTGGCCATTTTTACACTTTGTTAATGTTAAGCTCAGTGTCAGGGAAGCCCAAAACGAGAGTAAATGCCAGCAGAACAGTATATTGCAAGCCATTTTGGCAAAACTCTGGTCAGCGCTACCCACACGTTTGGCTGTGTAGCTCATGCCTCGAATGACCGATGCTTACAAGCTGTACTTCGTTGTAAAGGTGACAAATCAATGATAAAAATGATATAAAATACAATACCATTTGGGTTTATTAAAGGGGAGATATAATCGACCAAAGTTAGATTTCCGAACTTTTTGTGGCAGGTTTATTTACTAACGCCTACTACAGTATGTTGCATATTGTATTATTGAAGTAATGTGATATATTGTGATATGTATTGTATGTATGGTATGTGCACTTATACTGGTTATTGTTTCCTGTCTGTTTACTGCAGAACCACACATCCATTGAATGTCATTATCGCACTCAGTGCTGTACCGTCCACCAGTTACCACCACCCATGCCTGTACCTTTCCTACCTGTGCCTAAAGGACTCAGTAAAGCCACATTCACTCTCTTCACTCTCCTGTCTGTGTGTCCTGACCGACGCCCCGGGGGCGAATTAAGCTTACCCCACAATTGAACTATCTCCTATACAGTCCTATAAGAACCCTCCATTACAGTGTGTGTGTGTGTGTGTGTGTGTGTGTGTGTGTGTGTGTGTGTGTGTGTGTGTGTGTGTGTGTGTGTGTGTGTGCGTGCGTGCGTGCGTGCGTGCGTGCGTGTGCGTGTGTGTGTGTTGTATACTAGACACTATACTGAATGTAGCAGTCTTTGGTGGTGGTTGTCATCTGTACAATATCAAAGATCTCTCCGTTCAGAAACGATGTGAGGTGAGGTGAGGTGAGGTGAGGTGTGTGTGTGTGTGTGTGTGTGTGTGTGTGTGTGTGTATACAAGTGTGCGTGTGTGTGTGCAAGGCAAAGATGATAGGAACAAGACTGTACATTGGTGTAATTTATTATTCTTTATATGCTAAAGAAAACAAGTGCACCTGATTATATAATGACTTCATGTCATGTCTAGTTTGTATATAAGCCTATGTTGCAACAAACACTGTCCTATATTACAACGTGACAATAAACCATGACATCTAACAACATCTAACAACAAATTCTCATTTCCATGAACAACTGCCCATATGCATAAATACCCAATTGTCCACATCATGCATCATTAAGTGTGCCTGCCATGCAATGGCAAAACACTTATTGTAATCCGCCATACTTATATAATAATAATAATAATAATAATAATCACTTCACAAAATTTCGGCACGTAATAAGTGCCGCACGATTTACGCCACCGCCGCAATATATACATCAAAACGTGCGGCTCGGCCGGGAATGGGGTGCTATTACTTTTCTAAGAGAAAAGTTTTATCGTTTAATTGATATTAATTTATTAGTGAATTAATTTTACCCATTGACTTATAATGGGAATCGCAAAAACTCACATTCAATATTTTTTTTCTCGCAAACCATAGGGGCTACAGTTTCAAAACTTGGAGAGGAGATTTATAATGATATCAAGGATTAAATAAAAAATAATTTCGTCAGTTGGCCTCATGGTGGCGCTATAACAGTCCACTTTACCTTTCGGCCTGTAACTCTTGAACCGTGGGTCGGAAAATTAAAATTCCTTTTTCCCTGGATTCCTTGGGTCATGACGCATCTCCTCATATAGGCCACGCCCATTTGCGTCAGGATAGATTTTCCGCCATTTTGAATTTTCTTCAAAACACACTTTTTGCTCCTTTTCCTACATATTTTCTCCAAATGTCACAAAAATCGATACACACGATCTATGGACTCATGCGATAAACATATTTAAACTATATCTTGATAGTCCATACCGTTCTTCCGTAACAGGGTTCCAAAGTTAGCGGGAGGAGCCCGTTTTGTAAGAAGTAGCCATAAATCACAAACGAAACATCCAGTCAACACCAAATTTTAACCACAAGTGGGGGGCGCTATACTGAACATATACCCAAAAGCATTTCCACTTCGACCAATAGGGGGCACCACAAACGCGCAAAACGTAACCGCTAATGCTAATGCTAACAAATGCTAATGCTAACACATGCTAATGCTAACAAATGCTAATGCTAACAAATATGCTAATGTTAACACATACAAGGTTGCACACACTTAGCGAGCTGCAGGCACACTTAAAATTTCTTAGAAATTTTCTTTTCTAGTTCATACAGTAGCTACAACATAACTGTTCGGGCTGAACTTCTAGTTATGTAAAAATGCGGGTCGAGACCGTGGAGTCCACAGACTACAGTCTGTGGAGAAGCAGGAGGCCGTGATTAGAAGCCTTGGTGTAGCAGTTTGTCAAAGCAGGCGATTCAGCAGGGGGAAATCTCGCTTTTGCGAACGCCCATCATTTCGACAACGGAGCGTCGGCAGGTCAGCTACTCACCCTACGGAGGTTAGGGTTAGGGTTTGGGTTAGGTACGGTTGTCAAAAAGATGACTTAGCGACACGCTTCCGGTAAACACCGCCGAGGTTATCAGCATCCTCAGGCTATAGCATGTTAGTTAGCTGTGCCTGTGCAGTAGATTAGAGATTATCATGATTGATTATCTGTGACGTTATAGAGTAGATAATGTATTCATTGATTATATTAATATCTAGGTCTGTATGATGATACTAATACTTGATAGTTAGGAGTTGAGAGGTCTTATAGGCCTCAGTAACTATTGTTTTGGTAAAGCCTATCTTGTTATGGTACAGTTCGTTCCAGAGGCCTTGAAGCCACACAGTATAACTCTAGTGTCTGACCATTCTTCTTGGCAGAACTACTTTACCACTGCCCAGAGTGTTAAACTGTACTTCTGTCCATGATATCATGTTACATAAACTTGACCACAATATAGTTGTCTTGTCTCCTCATTTTATTATGATTATTGATTGATCTGAATTCCACCACAGCTGGCATGCTGACTCGAGGTTGTTGTTAACTCGGTGGTATTTACCGGCATAGGAGCCAGAGAGAGATGAGAAACGAAGCCGTCCGCCAGCAAACCAGCCTATAGACATGCCAACCGCAGACCCACCAGACAAGCTTGCTAGACGATGGTTTCCTCATAGGAAATGTCAACACAAATTGTGTGTCAAACAGTTGCTGCAGCCCACCACATGCTGTGTTTGTGTGTGTGTGTGTGTGTGTGTGTGTGTGTGTGTGTGTGTGTGTGTGTGTGTGTGTGTGTGTGTGTGTGTGTGTGTGTGTGTGCAAGGCAAAGATGAGACTACGTTGGTGTAATTTATTATTCTTTGTTATGCTAAAGAAACAATTGCAGGTGATTATATCATGACTTCATGTCATGTCTAGTTTGTATATAGGCCTATGTTGCAACAAACACTGTCCTATATTACAACGTGACAATAAACCATGACATCTAACCAGTGGCGGAACAAGTCAGAACCGGGCCGGTATGCGAGCCACAATGCTCGGGCCCCCTTACCCGTCTCACGCCAACCCTAACCCAGAATCAGAAAGTATCCTTGATGATAATCATTGTATAGTTTCCTCGCTGGCATAATTGTTCAATATCCACCGTCATGATTAATGCCTTAATTGCTTGCTTGTGTTGTGCATTGCTGCCTGTCTCGTTTGAAAGTGTCTGTGGTATATTTTAATTGATACAAATTACAAAAGGTTTTGAAGTGCGCGGTTCCACTGCAGCCACTACTTCTCACTGAACGTAAACAACATATTGTCTGTCTGTGAATAGAAGCCAATCAAGCCATGACATCTGTCTGCTCTTCCTGTTGTCCTTCACAATAAAGTGTGTGTGTCCCTTTACTTCCCAATGTGCGACATTTTACCCAGGTTAATATAAACAGGAAATATGTGTAACAGAGGCAGCGCGATGCGAGGGAGGGGGACAGTCAGGCTCAGCAGATTGACGGTCATTTGGACTGAGACTGACAGTCAGTCGGAGGCTGACGGCCGGGCCCCCGCGGTTCGCGGGCCTATATGCGGCCGCTTACCCAGCTTACCCGGACGCTCCGCCCCTGCATCTAACAACATCTAAAACAAATGCTATCTCATTTCCATCAACAACTGCCCATATGCATAAATACCCAATTGTCCACATGCATCATTCATACAGTAGCTACAACATAACTGTTTGGGCCAAACTTCTAGTTATTATAATCACCATGCGCGGATGAGTGGTGTGACATCATCGTTTCTCAAAACCTGTGGTTTACATGTCTACTCAGGTCGACTGAATCTTTTCATAAACCTTCACTTATTTTTCCATTTACAAAAAGATCCGTTCTAGAGGCTGAAATCACTGTTTGCGTGTGGCTGAAAGCTCCAAACGTAAAAAAAAAGAAAAAAAAAGTTTAGAAAAAGATCTGTAGTGTTGCAGACACCTTAAGCAAGACGTACTTTGTTATGCTATACCCATTGTATCATTGGGGACTGTGCTACATTTCATTAGTCCTACATTTCATTTGTCCTAATTTGGTTAGGGTTAGGTTTTAGGGTTAGGTTTAGGCATAGTTTTACTGAGATTAGGTTAGGGTTTAATAGGGTTAGGTTTAGGCATCGTTTTACTGAGGTTAAGGTTAGGTTTAGGTTTAGGCATAGTATTTTTACCAGGTTAACATTCACAAGATTCTGACTAATGGGATGTAGGAACAATGGGCCCGATTCACCAACCTACTTACGAACATTCTTACGAAGAAATTTGTTCTTAGAACCTTTTAAGAAGTTTTTTACGAAGATTTGGCATACACCAATGTTTTTTTAGCTGTGATTTGTTCTTATGTTAAGAAAAAATCTACGCACACTCCAGAGCACTCTTTAGGATGGCATTTTAGTTCTTAAGTGTGACATGTATGTGCAAAAATAATTTATTCTTGCTGTTTATTCAATTACCATGTCTAATATTCTTAATACATACTTGTTATCAGATAACAAATATATATTATTAATTAAAAAAAATATATAAAATAAGATATAAAACATTAAGGTGCTGCTGGAGACGCGTGGCTCATTGGTATGTACATTTCATTGCATATCTGTAGGCTACTCAATACAAATTGAGCTTTATAGTAGGCCTAATTTTAAATTACTGCACCTGTGGGCTTATATTAGACTATAACTTGTTTTATTAGGAGATCGTGGATATGCCCTGGCACCCTGGCTAATGACACCAGTCACCGGACCTCAGACTGCCCAGGAGAGGGCATATAATGAAGCTCACGCGACCACCCGCTCCATCATCGAGCGCACCATCGGGATTTTAAAAGGACGCTGGTTGTGTTTAGACGTATCAGGAGGCAAACTGCTTTATAAACCGGAGAAGGTGCGTTTAAATAGCTGAACATTTGTTTTAGTTTTCCTAAAACGTTATAGACTAAAATGAACAGCATTAATTTAAGTGTGATAGGCCTAATAGGCTGGATTTATACCTCTTTTCTAATTGTACAATGTTTAATTTTACAAATGTCTTTCCATCCTTTTAGGTTTGTTAGATGATCATGGCCTGTGCTGTATTGCACAACATCGCCATGAAACGTGGTGTACCCCTTCCCCCACTTGTGCCACCAGAAGCGAGTCTTGACAAACCAGTCATGATGGGACCAAATAACAGACAGGCCCATTACGTTCAGCAACATTTAATTGCTCGTTTCTAATTTCTACTTTATTTTTATTAAGATAAAGCTACTGTAACGGGTCCCAGGGCTACTGGGTACCACATCAACAAAGCTGAACCTGAATAAAACAGGAAAACACGGCACAATGAAAACACTGGACTTGACTGTGTTCGTTTCCAGAATGCATCTCTCATCAATCTGTAGGTTTTATTAAACACCAAAATATCAAACATCATACTCCTGTCATCATACAATTCACTCATTATTTCTGTCTTTAGTCTTTGGTTCAGTAGTGCTTCATTTTCACATTAAGTACAATATTCATTCACAGTTTCATAGTACTCACAATTACAATCACATTAATTCACCTTTTCACATATTCACTTAAATTGACCCTTTAAACCTTTTTAAACAGTAAGACATATTTCCCTGCAGCATGTGACTGGCTTGAAACACTGTATAAAAGTGTATTGTTTTAAGGTGCACTGTTCCTTTAAGCTACTGGCTTAAAACACTGTATAAAAGTGTATTTTCAAGTTTTAAGGTGCACTGTTCCTTTAAGCTACTGGCTTAAAACACTGTACAAAAGTGTATTTTCAAGGTGAACTGTTCCTTTAAGCTACTGTTTACCAAACGTGACATTAGACCACTGTGCTGTTCACAGGACACTGAATTGTATGTTTTGGGGTGTTTATGTTCCACAACACTGACGAAATAATATACTGTAACTATATATACAAAAGTGCATTTCACTACAGTAACTCTGCAGAATACTCCCGTTCTGAACGGCGACACGTTGTCACCAAAATGACGTCTCTCATGACAGTAAACAGGCCGTTCTAACCGGCGGCACGTTAGACCCAAAATGGCGGATCCCCTAGACAGTTTCTCTTCATCCAAACTTTACTTTATCACAAAACGTCACCCCAAACACCCATTTACAAAATAGCATTCAGCGAAAATATACTATACATCAAGCCCTTTTTAATGAGGTAGATCATGATATTGCCCACTGTACTGACCTGAATAAAACAGGAAAACACGGCACAATGAAAACACTGGACTTGACTGTGTTCGTTTCCAGAATGCATCTGAGCTTGGGCGGAAGGGTGCTTCCTTATATGGGAGCCCCGGGCCGGGGAAACGGAGCCAAGAACAAAGGTTCCGTGCTGAATAAAATGTAAACGGTACCCAAACGAAATTATTTAAAATAATTACTAGAGCACATATAAATGTGGTCACACTCTCTTAGGGGTGCCACACGCTTCCCAACAACAAAAGTGGCTCCCGACACTTTCTTTAAATAAAGAAATACTTTCAAAGAAAACCTTTCCCCTTAGAATGTATGTTCCTGAGAACTACGGTGTGTGGCGTAATCATCATGTATCATGTAATCATGTATTGGGTAGGTATATACTGGGTAAGTATATGGGACTTGGGGAAGATGAGATTGGACGTGAGGGGCACCTTGGGCTGAGGGTAAGTATTGTTGCGGGTAGAATAGGTGAGTGTAGGGCATAAGGTAAGTATCAACAGCATTGACTGAGGGGTGGGGCTGATAGGTGGGGTGACCAAGGGATGAATAGGTGAGCATACGGCCTGGACGTCTTGCCCTTTCAGACCGTCTCAGTGGAATAGGGGAGTTTGAATCAGAGTCTTGTGCATTTTGAGGCAGCTCCTGCTCCCCGTCAGACTGGGGTAAATTGAAATCTATGTGCCCATCATCCTCCTCTGATTCAGTGTGGTCAGTCATGACCTGTTCCTCTTCAAGCTGTATTTCAGCCTCCTGTGGCTCAGAGTCTGTTTCAGGTAAAGTTTGAATCTCCAACTGCCTCTGATCATTATGATTTTCTCTTAACACTGGTTCATGTCGGAATCTGACCAGTTTCCTAGGGGTTGGAACAGTTTCCCTCTCGGACAGAGTCTGTGCTGGTGCTCCTTCTCTCTGGGACGCATTCGGCTCGGACCAGCGTTTTGGTATCCTTAACCAGTAACCTCCTGCTGACTCCTCTTCCGAGTCAGACATTTCAGCACCGTTGGTCTGATTCCTCGTGTCATTTACTTTTGCCTGATAGTTCCTTTTCCTTTGTGGTGGTCTAGAGGTTGGTTTGATTGGCTGGGGTGGGAATTCTATTGGCAGGTCATTGACAAGCAAGAGCAGATTTCTATGCAGGGTTCTGGTCCTCTCTTTGTTACCGTTTTCTGGGTGGACTACATATACTGGGTTATCTGAAATCTGTTCTTTTACCACATAAATTCTGTTCTCCCAGTAGTTACGCAATTTACCAGGCCCACCCCGCTCACTCAAATTCCTTACTAACACTCTATCCCCTGGTTGTAAGACCACTCCCCGAGCCTTCTTATCATAATAGGACTTGCCCTTAGCGCTAGATGACAGGCTGTTACTATTAGCAATACGGTATGCTTCAGTCATTCTTTTACGCCACTTCTCAGCATACCCTTTGTGACTCACTGGATCTATCTCCTCTGACAGACCGAACAGGAGGTCAACAGGGAGACGAGGGTGTTGACCAAAGAGCAGAAAGTGAGGGGAATAACCGGTGGATTCATGCCGCGTACAATTGTAGGCATGAACAACCTGCGGGAGATGTTCTTTCCATCTTTCCTTTTCTTTGTCTGTCAGAGTACGTAGCATTTGCAACAGGGTACGGTTGAACCGCTCTGCTGGATTTCCCTGGGGGTGGTAAGGGGACGTTCGCGAGTGACCTACCCCAGAGAGCTGTCCAAGTGTTCTGAATAGTTCATTTTCGAACTCCCGCCCCTGGTCATGATGCAGTTTATTGGGAAAACCGAATCGAGGCACAAAGTCACTGTAAATCCGTTCGGCAGCCGTCTGGCCCGATTTATTTTTGGTTGGGTAGGCCTGTGCGAACCTTGTGAAATGGTCGATCACGACCAATATGTACTCATAGCCCCCTTTGCTCGTTTCAAGATGCAAGTAATCTATGCAGACCAGTTCGAGAGGTGAGTTAGATTTCAGGCTGCTCATTGGGGCACGCACATGGACTGTGGGTTTTTTCTGTGCAATGCAGGTGCATTTCTTGGTCACATAATCCTCTATACATCTTTTCATATAAGGCCAGTAGAACCTTTCTCTGGCTAGCTGTAATACTCTCTCAGTACCCACATGCCCCATGTTATCGTGTAGGTGACTCAATACAAGGGACTGATATCTAGAAGGGAGAACTAATTGTTTTCTTCCTGGTGTCCTGCGATACAGGACACCGTTATCCAGGCACAGACGGTTCCACTCATGAAGGAGCTTGCGAGCAGTTCCTTTCACTGTCCTTTTAGCATCCTCTGTGACTCGCTCATTCAGCTCCTTGAGCTTTAAGATCTCCCCAATTGTGGGGTCTTCCCTCTGGGCTCGACGCAACTCATCGTGACTAATCTCATTTAGGGGTGTGCGAGGCTGCGGAATAACATCACCAGAAGAGACTAAGAGAGCAGCCACCCAGGCCACGTCTTTACTCTGAGCGACTTGACTTCCCTCCCAAGATGCGTTCACCACCTCCTGTGACAACTCCTCTGTACACCCTGACATGTACCCATCAATATCAAGAGGGATTCGGGACAGAGTATCCGCATCAATGTTAGCTCTACCAGGCCTATATCTGATGTTAAAGCGGAAGTCGGACAATTCTCCCACCCAGCGGTGACCAACTGCATTAAGTTTACATGTGTTCATGACATACGTGAGTGGGTTGTTGTCAGTGAATATAGTGAAGTGTGGAGCGTAAAAGAGATAGTCCCGAAACTTTTCACACACTGCCCACTTCAACGCAAGAAACTCTAACTTGCCACTGTGCAAATGATAGTTTCGCTCTGCAGCCGTTAGGGTTCGTGACCCGTATCCAATTACACGCAACTTCCCGTTCTGTTGCTGGTAGAGAACGGCTCCAAGGCCTTGTTCTGAGGCGTCCGTATGAAGGACAAAAGGCAGATCGAAATCTGGATACGCCAGGATAGGGGGTTGAGTTAATATTTCAACCAGTTCCTCAAGAACACTTTGGTGCATAGTAGTCCACTCTATAGGCGCTCTCGATGACAGCTGTGGGCCCTTTGTTTTACTTTGTCGGGGTTGGGTTTGCAATACTGGGGATTTACTCCGAAGTAACTCATACAGTGGTTTTGCTATCTTTGAGAAGTTCTGGATGTAGGAACGGTAATAACTTAAGAAACCAAGAATCCTTCTCAAATCGCCTACTGTGTGTGGGGGTTTGGTTTTCAAAGCCAATACAGCCTCTAGGTCTTTGGGGTCAACACGAACACCCTCAGCAGATACCAGGCGCCCCACATAACGAACTTCTCTCTTGAACAGTTCGCACTTCTCTGGCCGGAGTTTCACACCCTGACACTGTAAAGCTTGGAGGACCTTGCGGACCACCTCTAGGTGGTCTTCAAAAGATCTTGAGTAGCACAGTATGTCATCGAGATATGGTATGCAACACTCATCCCTCAGAGAGCACAGCATCTCCTCCATGCTTCTCTGAAAGGCTGCAGGTGCATTAGACAGACCAAACGGGATCCTTATCCACTCATAAAGCCCCCAGGGTGTGATGAAGGCAGTAAGGTGACGTGAACCTTCAGCCACAAAACCCTGATGGTACGCCTTACCTTGGTCGAGTATGCTAAAGCAAGAGTACCCCCCCAAGGTATCTAGCAGGTCCCGTATGCGAGGCAACGGGTGCCTGTCTGGGATCGTTTTCTGATTTAAGAGACGGTAGTCTATGCAGAGACGTAGTGTACCGTCCTTCTTCCGCACACACACGACAGGGGCGGAGTAGGAGGACTTCGATCTGACTATCCATCCCTTCACCAGGAGGTCCTGGATATACTCTTTAACCTCCTTAAACAGTGGTTTTGGAATGGACGTGTACGTTCTCTGCACGGGAATGTCGTCTTTTAAGTTGATCACCATTTGCAGACTAGGATTGCATCCGATATCATTTGCATCCCTTGCAAAAGCCTTTGACTCCTCATATAACATTCTCTTGGCCATCTCTTGATCTTCTTCCTTTAGGTGGCTGAGGCTTATGGGTGGATGCCACAGGGATGGGGCTGGTTCAGCAGGTGCAGTGGTGACCTCATTGACTGTTACTGTGGGTGTCAGTTCGCTAGGGGTATTAGCATCCACCACCCGTTCAATATTCTGTAAGGTGCCCAGAGCTGTCTTTCGTGGTAGGGTGACAGGGTGCTTGGTGTTGTTGCCGACAGCAATCATGACATACGGTTTCGCAGGGTTACGTATCTCCAACAGGGCTGCCCCTACATCCAGCTGTTCTAGCTGCTGACTGCCCTCCTCAACCTCAAATAAAACCTGCCGGTCAGAAGGGTCTAGGGTTGGCGGAACCCGGCACCTCACCCAGGCTACTTGACCAGCGGGAACGACCATGTCATTTACACCTGTTCTTAAGCGACCTTGCTGTACACTCCGCCTTGTTGTCTGAATAAAGTTCACAATCGCTTCGGCTTCCTCACAGGGAACCGAGATGGCATTGTGAAGCAATTTTGCCAGGGTAGGCATCAGTTTTCCTGGCTGGTCTTCCATGAGCTGCTCTAAGACATTAAAGCCAATCAGTGGTTTCTCCATGGCCAGCCTACTGATAAGGAATGGGACACTGATGGACAGATTGGGGTCCTCATTCCCTGGTAGATTGATCATTATGGCTACCCAACCATCGAAGGGGATAAGCTCTCCAGTAACTGCATATACCTTGAGCTCTTCCATCTCCTCAATGATCTCAGAAATGGGTCGAATGGGGAGATCTGGCAAATAGCTGTCTTTCCAGGCACGGCTAATCATACTAACTTGCGCGCCTGTGTCAAGTAGTGCAGTTACTAACAACCTACTCAGGTGGCACTGTATCAGGGCTTTCTTTCCTATTAGGTTGGCAACAGCTCCACGCTTAGTGCATGGTGGCTCAAGGGTGAGGGATTCATTTTCTGTGTAACTGTTCTGTGTGCTAGCTACTTTAAGGGTAATGGGTGGGGGAGGTTCTGTTTTTCTGTCCTCACGTTTGGTTTTCACTTTCACCCCACCAGAGTGCTCAGTTTGGGGCTCTTTCTCATATCCGGTCACTCGCTGCCCCGCTGCAGTGACCGGTTCAAGTTTCCCTGGTTCTTTGGTTTCTTTAAACAGCCCACGGCCCTGTGACCTTCCTCCTCACAGGCAAAACAATGATTACAGTCTGACCGGTTCTGCTCTACACATATTGAACACCGGTAGGACCGCTCTCTTTGGCTTCTCTGGTCTGAGGGTCGTGGCTGACTTTGGCATTTCATTGATTCGATCATATTGGCGAGCGCATCTACTTTGTCCGCAAGCTCCTTAATTTGGTCTGGCTTCGTTTTGACTGGTGTGCTCTCTTGCTTGGTGCTAGGTTCTTGGACAGTATTGAGCTCAATCTGTGCACTATGCGCGTGTGTGGTCTGTCGACGGGAAGAACCTATTCTCTTCTGTCTCTCACTTTCCTCACTAGTGATTTTCATTACGTGACGGAGTATGATATCATCCCCTACATCTCTATCCGATAGGAGGGGCTTTAGTTCTCGGCGTATGTCACCGTGTTTGTAACCTAAACCCTGGTAGACTGTATGTAGGAAAACATCTTGAACAGTGGCTGCACTGTACTGTATGCCTGCATCTGACAGTTTGGAGGTGAATAGGATGCGCTGCTTCAACCCTATCACACGGTAGAGGAACTGTTGTGGCGTCTCGTTCTCATCCTGTTTGGCACACATTAATTCTTGGAATAACTCTGTGCTGTTTTTCTCTCTAAGGTGAGCCTGGAGGAACCCATTGAGTTCAATCACTGTGAGATCATCTTTATTGATTAGCATATCTTTAAACGTTCCAGGTTTTATCATTCGGAGAACACCGCGGACAATTTCTGTGTCAGAGAAGCCTTCTCTGATACCTTCCTCAATCTGCTTACAGACATTGTTATAACTGATGTCTGATGACTGGTCTCCAATCTGACCCCCTTGTACTTTAAACTCCCTCCTCTGAAGGTAAGAGAGATCCTTTAGGGAAATCATCCCCTCATGGACAGGTCGGACAATAGAGGGGCTTGGTGAGTGGTGGCGTGATGAGACACTATGAGGCCTACTAGGTTGAGAGGGCAAAGGTGGGGAGTACGGGGTCTGTACTGTAGGTAGCATAATGTTTTGCCTAAGCCTCTTGCCAAGCTCTTCATAGCTGGTGAGCATTTCCACTAACTCCATATTTGTGGCACCATTAGGGTTAACTGTGCCTTCGGCTTGTGACATTTGGTTCACAGCATTGCCTGTAGTGGCCGCATGGTCAGTTTGGTGTGGTGTAGTGACACTGCCATCTGCACTATGAGCACTAGTTGCTGTGTGTGTACCCGTTTCTGTGTTGTGTGATGTTGTGTTTAAACCACCCGAGTTATCTGATGAACCTGGTACACAACGTTTCTGAACAAGTTTTTCAATAACATCATTCAAAATCAACAGTTCAGTCATACCACTATCTTCTAAATCAAGCAAGTGTTTACTATTCAGATATGCACTTACATGGTCGAAGCAAGCTTCTTGGTCTCCTTTGATGGACTCAGAGACTAGTGGGTCGAGTCCTGGACCCAAGCCCTGAGCGAGCTCAAAGAGGTCTTCTGCTGAGAAGGTGAGTAGTTTTTTTCTAATGTCCCACACAAGACGCTTTCTCTCGCTGTCAGCCATGGCAATGTTCCTTGTACTTCACGCTTGGTTACACCGTCTGGCAGCGTCTTGATCTCTGGCCTTCACACTAAGTGTGACACAGTTCAACAGCGACTCTGTCTCAGTCCTTCACGCTGGATGTGACACAATCCAACAACTCGGCTTCCGGTCTTCACGCTGGGTGTTTTACAGTTCAACAGCGGCTTAGTCTGAATCCCTAACAACGACTCTGCTCCAGCAGCCGATGCTCTGCTCCAGCTGACAACAACGACCCCAGCTGGTGGTGACAACGACTCCAGCTGGCAGTGACAACGACTCCACCTGACAACCACGACTTCAGCTGGCGGTGTCAACGACTCCAGCTGAAAACAACGGCTCCAGCTCGTGACGACGGCGACTCCCGTTGACAATGATGACTACTCCAACTGATGACGATGGCGACTCTAGCTGATGGTGACAACAACTCCAGCTGACACCGACTCCAGTTGACAATGGCGACGACTCCAACTGCGATGACGACTCCAGCTGATGGCTCTGCTTTGGCTGACGGTGACTCTGCTTCAGTCGCCAGCTCTCTGCTCTAGCTGACGACCTTCTGCTTCTACCGACACTCTCTGCTTCAACCGACAGCTTTCTGCTCAGTCGACAGCTCTCTGCTCTAGCTGACGACCCTCTGCTGGCATCAGTCGGTTCCCGGTGTCATTAAGAGATCAGCGACATACCAGTAGGTGGCGCCGATCCCGGATGAGCCCCCAAGATTTGTAACGGGTCCCAGGGCTACTGGGTACCACATCAACAAAGCTGAACCTGAATAAAACAGGAAAACACGGCACAATGAAAACACTGGACTTGACTGTGTTCGTTTCCAGAATGCATCTCTCATCAATCTGTAGGTTTTATTAAACACCAAAATATCAAACATCATACTCCTGTCATCATACAATTCACTCATTATTTCTGTCTTTAGTCTTTGGTTCAGTAGTGCTTCATTTTCACATTAAGTACAATATTCATTCACAGTTTCATAGTACTCACAATTACAATCACATTAATTCACCTTTTCACATATTCACTTAAATTGACCCTTTAAACCTTTTTAAACAGTAAGACATATTTCCCTGCAGCATGTGACTGGCTTGAAACACTGTATAAAAGTGTATTGTTTTAAGGTGCACTGTTCCTTTAAGCTACTGGCTTAAAACACTGTATAAAAGTGTATTTTCAAGTTTTAAGGTGCACTGTTCCTTTAAGCTACTGGCTTAAAACACTGTACAAAAGTGTATTTTCAAGGTGAACTGTTCCTTTAAGCTACTGTTTACCAAACGTGACATTAGACCACTGTGCTGTTCACAGGACACTGAATTGTATGTTTTGGGGTGTTTATGTTCCACAACACTGACGAAATAATATACTGTAACTATATATACAAAAGTGCATTTCACTACAGTAACTCTGCAGAATACTCCCGTTATGAACGGCGACACGTTGTCACCAAAATGACGTCTCTCATGACAGTAAACAGGCCGTTCTAACCGGCGGCACGTTAGACCCAAAATGGCGGATCCCCTAGACAGTTTCTCTTCATCCAAACTTTACTTTATCACAAAACGTCACCCCAAACACCCATTTACAAAATAGCATTCAGCGAAAATATACTATACATCAAGCCCTTTTTAATGAGGTAGATCATGATATTGCCCACTGTACTGACCTGAATAAAACAGGAAAACACGGCACAATGAAAACACTGGACTTGACTGTGTTCGTTTCCAGAATGCATCTGAGCTTGGGCGGAAGGGTGCTTCCTTATATGGGAGCCCCGGGCCGGGGAAACGGAGCCAAGAACAAAGGTTCCGTGCTGAATAAAATGTAAACGGTACCCAAACGAAATTATTTAAAATAATTACTAGAGCACATATAAATGTGGTCACACTCTCTTAGGGGTGCCACACTACCACTTTTCTTTTTTGCAAGTTATACGGTCTCCTTTGTTTCTTTATCAGAAATCCCTTTTTGTTATCTCATTAATAAAAGAAAATATTCACACAACAAACCAGGTTTCAGAACATGTATGTTTTCTCTTTTATTATTCAATATGCTACAAATTAACAGACATGAATGAGAACTTCAAACTATATATTTTATGGTTTGAAGTTCTCATTCATGTCTGTTAATTCATTCAGGATGCGGGCCTGGTTTGCAGCCACCCCTCTGAGAATGTCGGCTATTGTGGCTACATTTTGCGCGATAATCTCGTTGGAGGCAGCAAGCCTTTCATTTGCTGCTGCCAGCCTCTCTTGAGTGTCCAAAACTGCATCCGTTAAGACGCGGGCAGGCTGGGGCTGGGCAGGCTGGGGCTGGGCAGAAGAACGGGTCCTGCGTCTGGATGTGGATGTGGAACCGCTGCAGGAATGCTGTGATGGCGATGGTGAAACTGGTGGTGACTGTGACAAAAGTGACTCGTCCGAGTCAGACAGGCCCAGCCCCAGGGGAGCTGGAAAAAAATGAAGTTCTTGTCAGATAAAAATATATATAATTAATTAATAAAAAAAAAAAAAAAATAAAAAAAAAAAAAAAAAAAATATATATATATATATATATATATATATATATAGGCCTAATAAGATATAAAACATTAAAATGAAGGCATTAATGACCTTTATTGGGGGGGTTCAATAATGCACAGCTCTAGGCCTTCAGCAAGAGCAAAAGTATCATAGGCCTATAACCTCCAAACAAAGGGAATGCTTAACACATGTAGGCTAAGGCGTAGGCCTACATGTTGAAGTGATTTTTGATTCACAAATAGGCCTATGATCACTTGACACACGCAGCCGCACAAATTGCTAGCTCCTGTTATGTCACATCATGCACACACATCTTTTATAGAGAAATGAAAAATATATAATATAGAGAAATAAAAACGTAGGTTTTATAATATAATATTACAATACTACGTTTTATATATTATATAATATAAATATATGACAAAACAAACAAATCTCACCTTCAAGTTCCATGGGGTCGGCGTCGGGGAGAGGAGATGACGGCACTGTCACGGTGGTCAAATCGGTATCCAGATTTTCTGTGGATGGCACACCGGACAGTGCCGTCTCTCCGATAATCGCCCCGATCCTCTCGTCCATGTCCTTTATCTCCAACTGAGTTGGACCATGACCACCTCCGGTGACCAGGGTCTCCCGCCGGTACTGAGTTATGTTTTGCTTGGCCGCTGATTTTAAGTCAAACCATTTCTTCTTTACATCTGTTACTGTACGGACCTCAGCGGACATCACATTAACAGCGGCTGTTATTAGTTCCCAATATTTGGTTTTCTGTGGCCCTTTGGTGCCCTTCACAACGCTGCAGAACAGTATTTTTTTATGTTTTTCTACCTCCTGCAGCAGCACCTCCACCTCAGAACCCGACCAATTCTTTTTTCTTTTTTTTCCCTCCGCCTCCACAATGATGCCCTTTTCTTTCTCTTTTCGTTTAGGCATTTTAATTGCGTATATTATTTATTTCTTACAAGCAAGTGATCTCTTTCTTTCAGCCTCTCTGTCTGTGTGTGTTGGTCGGATTTACTTCCGCCATTTTTGCCCTTATATGGGATTTAAGGGCGTTAACCTATGCTAATTCTGATAGACGGGAACGCGCTTTCCATTTGGCATTCATCAACGTAAGAAGAACAGGTGCGAACAATTTGACAGGTTAAGAACACTGTCATGAATGTGACTGACTTCTCTTAGGAATTCACTTAGGAAGAAATTTAAGAACAAGTTAAGAAGAAAGTTAAGAACTTATTGGTGAATGAGGCCCAATGAAATGTATTTAACCAGTAAATGGTAAATTGTGCATTTATATAGCGCTTTTATCCAAAGGGCTTTACAGAGATTGTGCATTACATTCACCCATTCACACACACATTCATACACCGGTGGCGGAGGAAACAATGCAAGGCACCAACCTACTCACCGGGAACAATTAGAGGTTTAGAGTCTTGCCCAAGGACCCTTCAACATTAACTCTGGGGGAGCCCAGATTCGAACTGGGAACCCTCCGGGAACCCTTCGTGCTCTAATAACGGTTTCTCTACCCCTGAGCTATACCCCAGTAAAAACACATTGAGACGCAGTCTCTTTTACAAGTGGGAACTGGCCAATTGGCAGAAATAAAAATTACACGATCTTTGCTGCTCACATATTATACAAGACACCAATAACACAAATAGAACATCCATGATACACCACAAATACCTAATAGCTCCAAAGTGATACACTTTACACAATATAAAAGCTAGTTTACATCAGGTAGACAGACAGTGTGCAACCTGTACCCAAAAAAACCTACTGAGAAACTAGTAAACATCCAAGCAAGTGCAAGTGTTTATATCTAAAGTGATTCTTTTACAGCTTCTCAGAGGAATTAGTCCCGGGGGCTTTTTGGGGTGTGATGTGTCAAGGGAACCAACCCATAGACTGTAAAAATGTGTACACACGCGGCTTCAAGTCTTCACACGGACAAGCTGTGACATTTTACAAGGTTTTTGCCTTGGGCCGGACTCACACATATTGCGTGAAACATCTTCTCTGTGACGTCTGAGAAAGAGGGGGGAGGGGGGAGTTAGCGTGCCAGCTAACTAACATGCTGCTAGCGTGAGGATGCTGTTAACCGCGGCGTTGTTTACCGTCATAGGAGCCAGAGCAGTGGCGTCAGTTCAGCAAAAGCTAGGGTATGGCAAAGGTGGGAGTCCTCATGGAAAAGAGGCATTACATTGTGTATAACACAGTTCTATAGTGAAAATAGCCGATCTACATGCTCACAACGCCTCGCGCTGCGGCTATTTTCACAGTGTCTGAAAAAAACGAGTTTTGACATTTTTTTTACACCGGTTTCTAAGGTTTCTTGGGCTGGATATGGCAGCCTGGAACGGTTGTTCAAGTGCAGCTAAACTTTGCAGGTTAGTAAAACGTGCCACAATTAACAATAATGCATTGCACCTGTGCAGATGACTCGCAGAACCTGGGAATATACCATTTTGTCAAGATGGCAAGTGTGGAGAATATAATTATAATACCTTGTTAAAGTGACATTTTGTTACATTTTGCATTTGTAGTTATTTTACTGTAATTTAACAACATAATAACCAGCACAGGTAGACAAAGAGACATTCATGGCTTTATATTTATTTATAACATTTATTCCCCCCCCCCCTATGACAGCTGCATACCCCTGCCATACCCAATTGACGCCCCTGAGCCAGAGAGAAATGAGCCCACCAGCAAACCAGCCTAGAAATGCCAACCACAAACCATGGTATGCTAATAGGAAATGTTTGTGTCAAACAGTGCAGCTGCAGCCAACCACATGCTCTGTGTGTGTGTGTGTGTGTGTGTGTGTGTGTGTGCGTGTGCGTGCGTGCGTGCGTGCGTGCGTGCGTGCGTGCGTGCCAGCGTGCGTGCGTGCGTGCGTGTTTGCGTGCGTGTGTGTCCGTGCAAGGTAAAGATTATAGGAACAAGACGTACGTTGGTGTAATGAAAACAAGTGCACATACTCATTGCTCAAACCAACACCTTCCTTACTCACTACATGAACACAACTAGGCAGTAGCTTCAACATTACTGTTCGGGCCAAACTTCTAGTTATTATAATGGCCGCGTTTCCCAAAGCGATTTTGAGCCTTCGTAAGCTCAGGCAAGGTCGTAAAAGCTTGCGCAGGCACCTGTCAATCAAGAGCTACGAGGGCTTTCGGGAAACCGGTGTGAGAGTGTACAATGGAACCAAATGGCTGAGACGATGGTTGAGAGCACACCTTACAAATGGCTTCAGGAAACTCATCTTAAGGTCTCCAGCAGGAGGATTTTAGAAGCAAACCCCTTTCCCGCAAGTTTCCCACGGGTGCTGCAGACCTGTCTTACGATTGCTTTTTAAGGGGCGCCTTTTTCCGTTACAAAAATATCCGTTCTGGAGGCCGAAATCCCTGTTTGCATTTAGAAAAAGATCCACACACACACACACACACACACACACACACACACACACACACACACACACACACACACACACACACACACACACACACGTGTAGCCGGCACCTTAAGCTATGCTCATTGTTTCATTATTTTGAGTTCCACCTACTCACTGTATGATTGAAGTCAGATCAGACACTCACCTACCCAAATGTTCAGCAGACCCACTGAGTCTAATCAATTACATCTATACATACACAGACCATAATGGTAAATTATGATTAGCGGTGGATGGAACAAACAGTATCTTACCTCATGAAGAACGAGCACCGTCTACTCTGAGTGTCCCTCTGTGCACTTTCTATTTGAGTATAACGGCACACCACTAACAGGAGAAACTGGCTCTTGAGGTTTAATTTGCACGCCAATGGCATAGATGTAGCCTCGTATACCACCCTCTTCCGGAAAGCATTCTGGATTATGGGAGGTTGGTCGTTTATTAGGCCAGGGGTTTTCAAAGTGGGTGACGGGGCACCCTGGGGTGCCGCGAGATCATTTGACAATATTTAAAAGCGGACCCTTGGGGATAGAGCCTTCAGTGTGGCGGCCTCAACCCTCTGGAACCCATAGTGATTCGCCAGTTGCCAACACTGAACTCTTTCAAGTCCGCACGGAAGAGACACTTGTTTACTCAGGCTTTTGGACAATGATGTGTTTTGTTTTTGTGTTTTGCTAAGCGACTTGGGTTTTTTGAATGGCGAAATTCAATTATTATTATTTATTAATATTTGGAATCTATTTGGACACTTGAAAGAATATTTAGTATCATTTTAAACTTGAAGTACAAAGTTATTTTCAGTCAGGGGTTGATACCCTCACAAAAACATGCAGTAATCCTGGTCTCAATAATGCCTCGGCCTGGCCTGATGGAGGGGAAAGGAAGGTTCCTTCCACGTGTTACGTACATCCTAGGGAAATTCCCCCTGTCAGGTGAAAAGAAACAACTTGGACTACCCATGCATTGAAGGAAGCATGAGGTTTGTCTCCCCATCTCCCCAGGCGCGGAAGAGGGAGAGCAGTGCCCAGGATAAGGATTACATAGGCAATTGGCACTGGGTGAAAATGGGTTACAAAAAGAAAAGAATGTGCCACGGACATGGACAAATCTTGTCACAGACAAGTTTGTCCGTGTACAGACATGTTGATGATCCCTTGCCGATGTCATTTTTAAAGATGGGGTCTTAAAAAATGTATATATCAGTTTAATTTAGTTCAATATCACCAAACTTTTCTTTCCTTTTTTTTTGCAAAACATTTTTGAACACCGGTATTTCAGATAGCTGATCTCACAACATGTACAAGGGTCATCACCATGTCAGCTTGTGATCGACATTTTGATAAATCATTTATTTTTGTCACAGAAATACAAAATAACTGTCCAATAATTTTACAAAAGAACATACAGTATTGTAACTGTGGCCGGATGTCACGTGATGATGTTGGGTCTTGCCTCTGTCTGCTGTTCACGTCTCTCTGCTGTGCTGCTGCTTCCCAGTGGCCGCTCGCATGAGTAACTGTGGAAGTGAATCTGTGGTGGAAAACGAGACTTTTCTTGAAAAGTCAGCAAGAGTCTTTCCAAGTTCCCTTTCTTCAATATCACGGCATCGTTTTTGCAATTAATTGTCCCATCAACAAATATTGTTTTATTCTTTTGTCTTTTGCCAAACGCATTCTACTGATCTCTTGTCTCATTAGTTGTGGTTGAAAGATAGTAGTAGCTTAATAAACAGGTAACAGTCCAGTAAAATGCTGGCAGGGTCAATCCTGTGTTAATTCACACAGGGAACAAGTAATATGTTGATGAGAAAGACAGTGCGTAAGTGGTGTGATGTAAGTAAGGTATACCAGTGGAACAAGTATTAGCAAACATCTTGTCTTGTCTTGCATTGCATCCTCACCTGATGCAATCATGTAGCCAACACGACATATTAATCATTCCGACACTTTACCAGTCCCCAAAATAATTAAAACAAATGCTTTATTATTAGTATTAGTATTATTATTATTAGCATTGATTTTTTTTGGATAGATTATGTACACATGATAACCAAAATACTAAATGTGCCACAGACATGGACAAGTCTGGCCACAGACACGCTTGTCCGTGACATGTTAATGACTCCTGCCGATATAGATCGGCTATTTGAAGTATTTTAAAATGTTTTCCAAAATATAAGAAAAGGCAAAGAATTTTATAGGGATAAGGGGTACAGTCAGCTGGAGTATTAAGGCCACTGTGGCCTCAGGGCATGCCATTGTTTTGAGGGGCACAAGGCCAAACTGAGGGCCAACGACGGCCATGGCCTTCATAGCCTCCCTGAAATTCCTGCCCTGGATAGGCCTATGTAAATATATGCAAGCTCCTATCCCAGAAAAGTCCTATGTATAGTCCACAATATAGACTACTAATAGTTACAAAATGTTACAAAATGCATATACCCAACAAAACGTTGGACAGCCTTCAGTTATGTCTTGCCATAAGATACAGTACAGTATATACAGTACTTCTTGCCAAGTACTGTACATCCATTACGTATTCATGTAGCCTACAGTAGGCCTACGCGTTAGAGCTTAGATCAGGCCTAAAAAAGTGAACACGGCTTCAGCCCGGGACCGACCCAAAACCCGATACATAATTGACAATTGGAGACCGACACAGCCCGCAGCCCGACATTATAAACAAGCTTATTTTCATTTAGTGTTAAGAACGGAGGCCTTATCCAACTCTCTTTATATATATGTATAAAAGACATTGTAGCAAGCACTTTTCTAATGATGGAACAAATAAACATCAGAGCCTCGTTGGAAAACACAACTGAGGGCCGCTGCTAAATCAGGCAGCAGGCGTACAGGCTATTAGAGCTACAACTTTCACACAATGTCTATTTTTATTATTAGAATACACAAAAGTGTCTGTGGACTGTTTCAACGATGTCCTCCGCAGCTCCGCTCTGCTCGACCAGCGCATGCATGCACACACCACAGCAGCCAGCCACACACAGCACAGTCACACACACACTCACTCACACACGCTCAGTTGCGCAACAGCGGTGCAGCCATAGAGTTATGAGAGCGCAGTTTATACAGTTGCAGAGACATCATGATACCACGTTGTGCTACCGGATAAAAAAAACCCGACCTAACCCAAAGCCAGACGTATACGTAACCACACACTTTCATGAGAAAAATAGCAGATCTACAAGCTCGCCGCGCGGCACTCGGTGCCGTGCTGTAAGTTGTATATCTGCTATTTTTCAATAGCTAAAGTATAAAGGCCCCTCCACCTTGGGCCCTAGTAACTCAGTCCCACTTTCCCCCCTTGTGACGCCCCTGAAAATCGATCCTAGGGGGAGATAGATAGATAGATAGATAGATAGATAGATAGATACCTTTATTATCCAAAGGGGGGAAATCAGTTGCCCAGAGGCCATGTGTATACAGAAATAGGCCTGTAAGTGCCATTGGGCAAAATGTGTCCAAAAATGTGTTTGAGCAGTATCCAAAAATTTGTTTTGCAAAAATCGGCCTGATGGTGGCGCTAAATGGGACAGATCCATGTTGATGATATGACTCTAGACATAAGAATTTGTAGGAGCAGTGTCCAAAAATGTGTTTTGCAAGAATCAGCCTCATGGTGGCGCTAGAAGAGGGGCATGTGAGAAATAAGGTTGTGGTTTGGCAGCCAAGGATTGTGTGTGCAAAGTTTGGCATGGATAGGCAGAGATATGAGTAGGGCAGTGCTTAATTTGAGGGGGAACATGTTCCCCCACCTCTTAGATTGGATCCGGCACCTATTTGATTGGATCCGGGACCTTCCCAGTCAATCAAAATAATGCTGTTTGGTCATTAGAGACCAAATAGAGACCTTTTTGGCTGCAGCATCTTTCTTTAATTTATATTTTCGTGTTTTTATTACATTTCTTGTAATTTTTCTTATGTGGTGCTTCATATAGGTGACAGTATTTACAAGCCCACAGCGTGGCACCAAGTGCTGCGCTGCGAACTTGTAGATCTGCTATTTTTTGAATTTGGCCACCTTTCAGGAGGCCAAAAGAGAGGCCGGAGAGGAGACAACCAACACCAGAGAGAGGCGAGGACGATTTAGAGGTGAAGACGGAGAGACGTGAGGAGGCAGGGGTAGAATAAAAGAAACTCAGATCCTATCAAAACTTGCATCATTGCAATTTCCTATATCGTTGTTGTCGGGTGGAAACCTTGTATGTCCAAAAAAAAAAGAAAAACTATTTAAAAAAATTTAAAAACGATTTTAAAATAGAGAAACTAGCCCTTCTACAAGCACACAACGCCTCGCATGTAGATCAGCTATTTTCACAACTTTTGTGCGACACTTTTGAATGATGAAGTAGGGCTTTTATTGACCAAAAAAACAACAACATACACACTTGAAACTTGGAGATACAAGGTTTCTGCCTGCTGATATACAGATCCTGCCCACAACCAAGCCTTTGATCTGAAGCGTAATGCCAGATATACGTCAAAACGTGTGTTGATAGCGATCGACCTGTTCTATGGCTGATTATTTCAAAGGCAGTGGTATGAAAACTAGAAAAGAAAATTTCTAAGAAATTTTAAGTGTGCCTGCAGCTCGCTAAGTCTGTGCAACCTTGTGTAGCGGTTGGTGTTAGTGTTTCGTTTTGAGAGGGTCGTTCCCCCTGAAAAACACGTTTTGGCATGAAACGGTTACGTTTTGCGCGTTTGTGGTGCCCCCTATGGGTCGAAGTGGAAATGCTTTTGGGTATATGTTCAGTATAGCGCCCCCCACTTGTGGTTAAAATTTGGTGTTGACTGGATGTTTCGTTTGTGATTTATGGCTACTTCTTACAAAACGGGCTCCTCCCGGTAACTGTGGAACCCTGTTACGGAAGAACGGTATGGACTATCAAAATATCGTTTAAATATGTTTATCGCATGAGTCCATAGATCGTGTGTATTTATTTTTGTGACATTTGGAGAAAATATGTAGGAAAAGGAGCAAAAAGTGTGTTTTGAAGAAAATTCAAAATGGCGGAAAATCTATCCTGACGCAAATGGGCGTGGCCTATATGAGGAGATGCGTCATGACCCAAGGAATCCAGGGAAAAAGGAATTTTAATTTTCCGACCCACGGTTCAAGAGTTACAGGCCGAAAGGTAAAGTGGACTGTTATAGCGCCACCATGAGGCCAACTGACGAAATAATTTTTTATTTAATCCTTGATATCATTATAAATCTCCTCTCCAAGTTTTGAAACTGTAGCCCCTATGGTTTGCGAGAAAAAAAATATTGAATGTGAGTTAATATCAATTAAACGATACAACTTTTCTCTTAGAAAAGTAATAGCACCCCATTCCCGGCCGAGCCGCACGTTTTGATGTATATATTGCGGCGGTGGCGTAAATTGTGCGGCAGTTATTACGTGCCGAAATTTTGTGAAGTGATTATTATTATTATACTAGAAGAGAAAATTTCTAAGAAATTTTAAGTGTGCCTGCAGCTCGCTAAGTCTGTGCAACCTTGTGTAGCGGTTGGTGTTAGCATTAGCGTTATTTCATTTGACGCAACCCGCGTGTCTGTATGACAAACGGTTCACGAGATCAAGGGTCACTTCCTGTTTGGTGAGGGGCACTTCCTGTTTGGCGAAATAGGCCCCAATTAAGAAAAAAACATTTTGAGAAAAAAAAATTGAGAAAAAAAAATTGAGAAAAAAAAATTTGGAGAAAAAAAAATTTTTGAGAAAAAAAAATTGAGAAAAAAAAATTTGAGAAAAAACAATTTGAGAAAAAAAAATTTGAGAAAAAAAAATTTTTGAGAAAAAAAAAATTGAGAAAAAAAAATTTTGAGAAAAAAAAATTTTGAGAAAAAAAAATTTTTTGAGAAAAAAAAATTTGAGAAAAAAAAAATTTGAGAAAAAAAAATTTGAGAAAAAAAAAATTTGAGGAAAAAAAAAAGATTTTGAGAAAAAAAGAAAAGGTATGACACCAGCCGTGAGTCTGTACGACAAACGGTTCATGAGTTATAGAGGCACTTCCTGTTTGGTGAAGGGCACTTCCTGTTATAGAGGGGGCGGGGCTTAATCAATTACAGCTCATCCCTATTGGTCGGAAAAAGACCAAGTTGTGTGTGCATTTTAAAGTTTAAATCACGTTGCTAGGCAAAAGTATGGCAGAGTTATGTGGCGCCAAAGTTTCTGGGTTTTTTTCGGAGTCCCCCATTCTAAGTCAATGGGGTTTTTGGGCGTCGTTTTTTGCGAATTACGTCGCAATGGTAACGCGGATCGGAAAGAAAAGTAATAGCACACCATTCCCGGCCGAGCCGCACGTTTTGATGTATATATTGCGGCGGTGGCGTAAATTGTGCGGCAGTTATTACGGCTCCAAATTTGTGGCGTGATCATTAAGTATGGCGGATTACAATAAGTGTTTGCCATTGCGTTGCATGGCAGGCACACTTAATTAAGTATGGGGGATTACAATAAGTGTTTTGCCATTGCATGGCAGGCACACTTAATAAGTGTTTTGCCATTGCATGGCAGGCACACTTAATAAGTATGGCGGATTACAATAAGTGTTTTGCCATTGCATGGCAGGCACACTTAATAAGTCATGGAAGGAGATGGCATGTACTGCTACTATTATAAAGTAATGTACTGTGGGTGTGTGTGTGGGTGTGTGTTTACATGCAAACTAAGTATGTGTTTTGTTGCATACTACATGAAGTCTTCAATGTAAAGATTGAATAATGTGTTTGTCTATTACGAACAGCGTACGTTTATTTTATTTTTTTAATATATATATATATATATATATATATATATATATATTTTTTTTTTTTTTTTTTTTATGTCAATAATGACAACAGTTTGAGTTTTTATTCGTTAGGGAAGGGTCGATTTTTATTGAGGGGTGTTACTGGAGAAATTGCATAAGCCCTGATATAAAATGCCATGACCCTCCCTCTCAATTGGGGGGAAAATCAATGACCCTCCCCTGGCATTAAAAAAAAAAAAGATTGACCCTCCCCTAACAACATGACATTTACCACAGTAAAATTATGCCTAAACCTTAATTTATAGTTAGGGCTGTCGAGACGATTAATCATACATCTAATTCCAGTTCACTGCGCAATGTAGTTCATTTCAATTAAGCTCTCACTCCAGTCAGCTGGTCTGAATGATAAAATGGCATAATAGGCTATAGAATGGGTCTTCAGCCAAGCAGTTGTGATGAAAACGTAGTCCTGTGCTTTCTTATTCTCCTCACCTCAAATTAAACACTGGATTATTTACTTTCTTCAAATTGACTGGATCCAACACACAAGGTAACATCCATGTCTTTATCCATCACAATGTTTTCACATCAGACAAAGTAGCCTAATCACTCAAACCTATGTGTGACCAAGTTTAACATCTTTATGAAGAAGTTAGAGTGCACTGTGAGATGAGACCTTTTTGTTTTTGGACAGATGCAACATCTCTAGCGAGCTCTCTCCCTCTCTTTTTGCTTTTTGAGAGAGAGCGACTGCAGCGACACACACACACACACACACACACACACACGCGCACACACACACACACACACACACACACACACACACACACACACACACACACACACACAGCTTGTTAGTCTTGCTAGCCTACTTGCTACTTTATATAGGCCTATGCGTGAAGGATCTATGAAAGAGATTGAATTTGCGCACCGGCACCACTACCAGCCTACCATAGAGGTAATTAAGGTGGGTCAGTGCGACCAGGCATGCCGTGAAGCTGATCAAACTCGAGTCAAGTGGTGGTCACAGCTGTTTCGTGGACTAGTGTGAAAAATTAAAAAATAATACAAAATAGCCTAAGTTAGGCTATTTTGTAGGCCTATCATTTGTAATTTTTTGAACACTCACACACAGACACAAGCATTCAAAGATTTAGGTTTTTTGCTGATAGATTGTGTCATAATTTATTTCCTGCATTATTTCATCTGCGATTATCCAAAAATGATTAATAATTATAGTCTATTTGATTGATCCATTCGCCCGCACCGCTGTAATTTGTTAAAATACAGGGGAAATCATGATTGAAAGCCATGACCAGTTGGCCACTAACAGACACTTGTCTGTCTGCGCCTGCGGTGGAACCGTGGAAGTACAAAACATTTGGACGATTAGGCTAAAAAACAGCAGTTCACCACTTCACACACTTCCGTCACTTTCTCTGATGGTCCGTGCAGTTACGTAATCTCTACTCCTTTGAAGTTCCAATTGGCCACTTAGGTACATTGTGTAGCTTAATTGATGGACCATCATCAACTCTGTTTGATCTATCTACCAGCTGGGATTTGAACAACTCCGACGCACGGCGCACGGCGCACGGCGCGCCCCGTATACAATGCGCCTGGCGTTTCGCACGCACAAGTAGGCCTATTTTCACGACAGCAGGTTTAGAAAATAATATATGCTTTACATTTCAAGTAGGCTATATATAGGCCTACAGTATATGCCCATAAACATAGCCAGACCGTTTTTGGAGACAATATAGGCCTACGTGCGCAACTGCGCATATGGGCAGCCACGGGCGTCTGACAAAATAGAACCAACCAATTTGACATTGTGTGACAGTCTGTGATGCGTTGAGAGCTTTTGTTTTCGATGACTGATCAGCTATAAAAGGGACTTTGTACGATTTAATTTGCTTGAGTTCTGGGACTGGGTAAAAACTGATTCCAAATGTGCAGAAGTATAATGGAGACATAAAAAAAGAAGGCGGTGCTATTTGGTTTCATGACAGAACATACAGTATAGGCCTATACATACAGTATCATATGACAGAGAGAGAGAGAGAGATAGAGAGAGAGAGAGAGAGCTATGATCAAAATGATTTGACAAATCTCTCTCCCCCCTCTCCCTCTCTCCCCAACTTGCTCGGCCGCCAGTCAGTCAGTCGTTTCGTTTGTTTTCTTTTCTTTTTCTTTTTACCAACTCTGATCTGTATACCGAGCGAGTAGTGGTTCAGAGAGAGAGAGAGAGAGAGAGAGAGAGAGAGAGAGAGATAGTGAAAGGACATCACATATAGGCCTACATATGACAGAGAGAGAGAGAGAGAGAGAGAGAGAGAGAGAGAGAGCTATGATCAAATTGATTTGACAAATCTCTCCCCCCTCTGGCGGCGGGACGGGCAGCGGGGGGTTGGGTTGGGTGGGGTGCGGTGCGGCCGGGGGTCTATTTCCCCGTCCGTTCTCCTCTCTCTCCTCTCTCTCCTTTCACCTGTGGCTACAGGCAGATTATATCACCCCCTCGTATTTAGGCGAATTAAGCGAATATTATAGGCATATTCGCGTAGCTTTTTGGTGTGTATGGAAAAAGGCGAATGGCGAATTCTTCGCCTTTTTGGTTCGCTTATTCACGTCGCTTTCGCTAATTCGCCGGTGTGGACAGAGCTGTCCAAGACACGGCTGAGAGTGTCGCATCTCCAACATCATTGATTTAATAAAATCCATTGGCTCATCCAAGCCCTCAACTAACTGTCCATAAAGGAAAATGGACCTGTAGGGTTCATTTGGTTCCATTACAAGTTGCACTAGGTCAATCATTTTAGAGCCCTCAATAGGACCTACACGGGTGCCTCGCATACATGTGATTTGATTAGATGGTAGAATTAGATGGTAGATGGTAGGAAAACATGAACGCTATAACGCTAAATGCTCATGATCTGATTAATAATCATGAAATATCGTTGTGCACAAACTTTTGAGAGCATCTCTCCGCTCTGTGCTCATTCAAGCACTGATTGAGAGACTGAAGTTCCGCACTTCTGTGAAGCACGTCAGTGAGAGCTCGGCTGTACCATTGAGGAGAAAGCAGAGGGGGGTATCATTGTTGTATTTTACTACAACGTTCCTTAATTAAATAATAATAGTATTATTGAAAGGAACGCTGTAGTAAAATATATATAGGCCTATAAAAACCTGGACTATTTTTTTATTCAAAATCGCATGACCCTCCCTGACACTCAAATTAAAATAGCATCACCCTCCCCGAGACTAAAATCAAAATAGCATCACCCTCCCCTAAATTCCTCCAGGGGAGGGGGGGTCATTATTAACGACCCCTCCCTTATGAACTTTGTAACTGTTAAATGTTAAATCCAAATGGAGAAAGGATAGGCAATGATAAGCTTTGAGCTTCAGCCTAAGCCTTTTAGATCAATTAGAAAGAAATGTTGGATTTCAATGTGAAATGTTTTTCTTTTAATGAGGATCTAAATAAACTAAACTAAACTAAACTAAACTAAACTAAACTAAACTAAACTAGCTTCAGCTGCCAAAAAACAGGAATGCATAGCTGAGATTCGCTGGGGGGAAGAATTGGGAAAAAAAGCTTGACAAAAAAGACCCTGGCAACTCAGAGTCCCACTTATAACCAGCACGGTGCGATGGAACAAATAAAAAGAACGCTCTACAAGCACATTTTGATCTCAGATTTGGTCTCAGATAAACACGGCGTGATAAGAGCGCTAGATAAACAAATAAACAATCATTTTGGCCTGATTCATTGACATCATTTCGTATCTGGCACGACAGGGGAAGGCTTTCAGGGGCGACAAAGTGTCTGCCACAAGTTCAAAGCAGGGCAAGTATGCACGAAAACCACTAATTATCTCACAGTGAGCAGGTCTCCTTTGTTGTGCGTTAGGTGTTGGAAATGGATGTAATGTGTCAAGAGCCGCAGGTACGAGATGGACAAGACAGTTTCAAATTTGCTTGTTTATTTCGTTTTCATTTTTTATTTTATTTGTATAATAAAGCCCTCTCTCATCAAATAATAAGACTGTTGCACAAAACTAGTGAAAATAGCAGATCTAAAGTGCTTGTAGATCTGCTATTTTCTCTATTGCTTGTAGATCTGCTATTTTCACTAGTTTTAAATAAAAAAAATAAAATGATGAATGCAAAACAAGCGGTTTTGGACATGAAAGGTTTCCACCCGACAACAACGAAATGTCTACCGTAGAACAAGGACATTGACCTCTGTCCTGTCCACTACACACACTGTTTGTTCTCAGTGGAGCGATGCACACATTGTCCAACACATTGTTTGGTACACTAATAGTCCATTGCCATACGAGATGACAGTAGGCCTATCCGAAATGTGGCAACGGTTACCATGCATTTTTGAAAAGCTCTATATCTGTAGATTATATTTTGGTATGATAACCCTTTCTGAGACACAGCTAAATTGGTGTTATCATCCGCTAGAGTCGGTGTCCCATTAACTTTACTATACAGGAACAAAAAGCAAAAAAATAATCTGCTTTAAGTATAGCATATGAGGGGTCAAACTAATCTAGGTCTTTATCATGATTCTGAATCCAAGCATCTGTGTGGTACGAAAAACAATCCTTGGGCTAAAAATGGCCCCACAAGACTATGCTTTAGTTTAGCCTCCTTTAGCTTTTTTTTGGTGTGCATTTTTTATTTCTCCTAGGTATTTAGGATTAGTAGGACCTAATAAGTATAATAACTAAACATTGTCTTTGCACAGGAAGTAGTTTTTGCAAAAAAGGATGTCCTCATATGGGGTCAGTGGGTTCATCTTTCCATAAATAAATATTCTTTGCTATTTGGGATCAGAGGGTCCCAATTACTATAAAAACAACATTTCAGCTTTCTACGATAAGTCGTTCTCTCAAAAAGCAATGTCCTCATATGAGGACAATGGGCCTATGTTCACACCAAATTCACAACCAGAACGACCACAGCCTGCTACCATTAACCACTGGGAGCTGACCAGTACAACCACAGTCTACTAATGTTAACCACTGGGAGCTGACCAGTACAACCACAGTCTACTAATGTTAACCACTAGGAGCTGACCAGTACAACCACAGTCTACTACTGTTGATGACTGGGGGCTGACCAGTACAACCACAGTCTTCCAATGTTACGCAGTGGGAGCTGACCAGTACAACCACATTCGTCTACTGTTAGTCACTGGAATCTGACCAGTACAACCACAATCGACTATTGTTGGTCACTGGGACCAGTACAACCACTGTCTTCTATCAATCAAACTTTATTCATCACATTCCATTTTTTTAAAAGTAGTATTTCTAGAATGCTGTGAAATCTACTGTTATACTGGGAGCTGATGTACAACCACAGTCTTCTACTGTTAGTCACTGGGATCTGATCAGTACAACCACGGTCTACTACTGTTGTACTGGGAGCTGACCTGTACAACCACAGTCTACTACTGTTGTACTGGGAGCTGACCTGTACAACCACAGTCTACTACTGTTGTACTGGGAGCTGACCTGTACAACCACAGTCTACTGCTGTTGGCCACTGGGAGATGACCAGTGCAGCCACTGTCTTCAATCAATCAACCTTTATTTTCCACATACAATTAAAACCAGAAAAGAACATTTCTAAGAAATTTTAAGTGTGCCTGCAGCTCGCTAAGTGTGTGCTAATTTGTTAGCATTAGCATTTTTAGCTTAGCATTAGCAGAGGTAGCGGTTAGCATTAGCAGTTAGCCGTTGGGACTGTGGGACCACCCACCGAGTTTGAGACCAGTAACGTGTTGGGAAGTGGAGTTATGACTGTTTAAAGCCCAGCCAATAGGAATACAGAGGGGGCGGGGCTTAATCAATTACAGCTCGTTCCTTTTGGCCCAAAAAAAAGTCCAAAGTCGTGTGAACGTTTTAAAGTTTAAATCACGTTGCTAGGCAAAAGTATGCCAGAATAATGTGGCGCCAAAGTTTTTCTTTTTTTTTTCTTTTTTTTTTTGAGTCCCCCTTTCAAAGTCAATGGCATTTTTGGTAACACGCCATGGTAACGCGGATCGGAAAGAAAAGTAATAGCACCCCATTCCCGGCCGAGCCGCACGTTTTGATTTATATATTGCGGGGGTGGCGTAAATCGTGCGGCAGTTATTACGTGCCGAAATTTGTGGTGAAACTAATTAATTAAGTATGGCGGAGTACAATAAGTGTTTTGCCATTGCATGGCAGGCACACTTAATTATATAAGTATGGCGGATTACAACAAGTGTTTTGCCATTGCATTGCATGGCAGGCAGTAGGCACACTTAAATATAAAAAGAATATGCCAATATGACATCAAGAAGGGTCTGTCAGCTCCCTTCATGGCTTCTAAAGTAGGCAAACCTCCAATGCAATGCAAAGAGTCAGTAAAGAGTCAGTAGCATTACAAAGAACCCCAAAACCTACCACTTCCAAACAGAATGGGATGAAGACGTTTCCCCCAGTATTTCCCATTTATTTCCCCCTTACAGTAAGTGTGTTCGTCTAAAATGCAGTGCTGCTATTCCAAAGCCCCCCTCAGGCCCTCAGCTAAAACATTTTGGATGGGTAGATCATGTTGAGCTAGTCATTTTAAAAGTAGATCTCACGTCAAAAAAGTGTGGGCACCCCTGATCTAGTTAGACCAAACAGAGCCTAGTGCTTTGTACAATAGGCAGACCCCTTGCACGCCATCAAAGCCACATACAGCACAAACACAGCGCCTCAAAAACACTTGAAAGACGGAGGAGGACATGTGTTTTTCTACAGGCGAGTTCTCACTGAAACACATGTCACGAAGGGGCACGCCGCTTCTTTTGATCGAGTCACATTGCTCTTGTTTTGCCGTCTGTCATTTACTAGAAATTCCTCTTGTGAGAAGTTGGGGAACGCATTCAAACAAACACTGCACATATTGTAGTCCTTAGCTTTGATCCTCTCTCTCAGCCACCCCCACCCCCTTGCTCGCTTCCTCTCTCTCTTTATAATCATGCGATGCTGTGTTGAGAATCAAACAGGGCGACCCCATGTCTGTTGATATTTTTTGCCCGTCTCCAACCACTGTCAGAACATCTCTCGCCTGCCTACATCACCCAGGACAACCCGGGCGCCTCCTCAAAGCCAGCCGACGTATACCGAAAGCATCCTGTCATGTTGGTCCATTAGATCTAGTCTCACGTGGCCAGACTGTTGCCTCCGCGATTTGGGCAAATGCTCCCGGCATACAGTCTGGCAAACGGAAATAGAAACGATGAGTGCGAGATAGAGCGGATGTGACGCAACCGCTCCCTTGGTGCAGTAGCAATAACATGTCCTACTGGAAGTCTCACTAAAAACAAAAACAAAAGCTTGTAGATCGGCTATTTTCAAATGGCCAAAATGTATACTGCTTAAGTGGTTAATGTATGTTTTGTAATAATATTGTAAGATAATCAAAATATACAAAGTAACTAGTAACAAAAGTTTTGAAATAAATGTAGAGTAAAAGTACAATATTTGGATCCGAGATGTAGTGGAGTAGAAGTAAAAGTATTGGAAATTGGAATTACTCAAGTAAAGTACAAATAACTCAAAAGTGTACTTAAGTACAGTACTTAAGTAGATATACTTAGTTACTTTACACCACTGCTATTTATTAACAAATTAAGCACTGGAGTAGGGAAAAAGTGTGACGTGATGGACAGACTGACTGATAGACAGACTGACAAACTGACTGACAGCCGGTGGAGGTTTTGATAGTAACTGCGACCTGACTGTCACAATGAGTGGCCTCCTGCGGCACTTCGTGGCATGGCCACTAATAAACATATACTTCCGATTCAATAGAACCATCATTGCACAGTACACCAGTAAGACTCCCTAATCGGGAGATTAGCGACCGTCGGGTCACATGGGACAGGTCCATGTTGATGACATGAGTGTAGACATACTGTGTACCGCTTTGTGTGATTTTAGGGCAAAATCCGTATGAGTAGTGTCCAACAATGTGTTTGAAAAAATCGGCCTGATGGTGGCGATAAATGGGACAGATCCACGTTGATGACAGGACTCTAGCCATACTGTGTACCGCTTTGCGTGATTTTAGGGCAAAATGTGTAGGAGCAGTGTCCAAAAATGTGTTTTGCAAGAATCTGCCTCATTGTGGCGCTAGAAGGGGAGGTATGTGGAGGTTGTGGAGGTTGTGGAGGTCGTGGTTTGGCAGCCAAGGAGTGTGTGTGAAAAGTTTGGCATGGATAGGGGCAACGGTGGCGGAGATATGAGTAGGGGAAAACAGCCGGTGTTGCTAGTAACCAGTGGTGGATAAAGTACTCACACTTTCTACTTAAGTAAAAGTATCAATACTGCAATGTAGAAATACTCTGTTACAAGTAAAAGTCCAGAATTCTGGGCGCCTGGTGGCCTAGAGGACCAGGCGCATACGGGGGCTGTTAAGTATGACATCATTTTGTAGGCAGAGGAGAATTTCTGCCCCCAGTTTCCGTGAATCTTTTTACTATTTTTACTATTTACACATTTTTCTTCTCTTTGTTGTTGAAAGGAAAGTGTTAGAATTATACTTTAGTCGTTATTTTTTAGTCGTTGTTTTTTGAAATAGCGAGGGACAGAAAATGCTCTGGGGGCAGATTCTCCTCTGCCTACAAAATTATGTCACGGCTTAAAAGCCCCATAGGCATCAATGCCTGTCGGCGTCGCCGGTTCGATTCCCGATCCGAGCGACCTTTGCCGCATGTCACTCCCTGTCTCTCCCCCATTTCCTGTCAGTCTACTGTCCTATCCAATAAAGGCAAAAAGCCCAAACACAAATCTTAAAAAAAAAAAGTCCAGAATTCAAAATGTACTTGAGTAAAAGTACGAAAGTATTGGCATCAAAATGTACTAAAAGTACCAAAAGTAAAAGTACAAAATGTTTGAAAAGCCAAGGTATAAAATAGGACTAAAGTGGTTTATGTATGTTTTATAATATTATAATTTACACATCTGCAAAGTAACTAGTGACTAAAGCTTTCACATAATTGTATTGGAGTAAAAGTTCAATATTTGGATCCGAGACGTAGTGGAGTAGAAGTGAAAGTATTGGAAATTGGAAATACTCAAGTAAAGTACAAATACCTCAAAATTGTACTTAAGTACAGTACTTAAGTAAATGTACTTAGTTACTTTACACCACTGCTAGTAACACCGGCTAGTAACAAAAAGAAGCACTCAAACACGAAACATGAAACATGAAACACGAAACATGAAACATGAAAAGAAAACATTCAAAAGTGTTAGAGAAGCGAATCAAAGTTACATTTGAACTGAATTTATTTTTTGAATAGATTTTGGTATTTTTCAAAGTTCAAGATCAGAATGTGAGACTTTCAGGTTCAATTCCTATTTTTCCACTTCACTTAAATTTTTTTCTCTTAGGGTGCCCTCAGACCAAAATACCTATGAGAGTGGAATCTGCGTTCTGCCAATGCATTTCAATGAGAAGGGAGCGTTTTTTGCAGAAATCCTTTGCTGGCATGAAACCGCTTCACTCTCATTGAAATGCATTGGTGGATCGCGGATTCCACTCTCATAGGTATTTTGGTGTGAGGGCACCCTTACACTGCTTTGGTAAATGGTCAACCTTTGGCCCTATAAAATGGCTCCATTTTGGGAAACCTCATCAAACTTTGTGCAACACTTTTTCTCTTCTGCTAGCACATCACGCATCTCAAAGAATAAATATTTAAGTCAATGTACCTTTTGCCGATGATGAACTCCGTAGCCATGCAGGGTAATGAATCCCTGTCCCCGTCACCTGCAGTCTGACAGGTACCTTTAGTAGACCCAGACAAGCTTGTTAGACGATGGTTTCCTGTAAATGCAATGATGGGAAATGCCAACACAGTTTGCGTGTCACAAAGTTTGGCCAACCACATGTGTGTGTGTGTGTGTGTGTGTGTGTGTGTGTGTGTGTGTGTGTGTGTGTGTGTGTGTGCGCGCGCGCGCGCGCGCGTGTGTGTGTGTGCGTAGAGTGACTCAAGCTCTCTTGTGGTCAGCTGGCTGCTTAACTCTCACGCACATCAGCATATGTCTTCACTCTGTCTACGTCTGTCTTACAGCCTGCAGCACATGAGAGGCGCGACTCTGTGTGGGGCCTGAAGGGCTGCGGCACCCCGCGAGATCAAGGCCGAAATTAACACGTAAACAGCTTTGTTTGAGGGGAAAACACCAGCCCCCCACCCCCACATTCCTATGGGTGGGGCTGGTGTGGGGGCTGAGGGAGCGATAGAAACTAACGTTGGGACTGGAGGCGGAGGCGGAGCGCTCCCATAGCCTATTTGCATGTATGCAAACATGCCTAATAGTTCTTTTGTTTTAACCGGGCAGGTACATTCCAGTGGGGGGGCTGGTGTGGGGGCTGTGGGAGCGATAGAAACTAACGTTGGGAGGCGGAGCATTATTGCCTATAGTTCTTTTTTAACCTGGCAGGTAGAGAATAAAGGCCAGCATACAGTAGCTATGCCTTCACTTATTGCAGTGTACAGCAAGATGCCAGTCATGCCATTGCCACCAACCAAGAAGAGACGCCTCCTGACCCAGAAGACCCTGAATTTCGGTACGCCAGCCAGCCAGCCTCCAGGACTTGCAGAGGCTGCAAAGGATGGCAGCAAACCCCGGAAAAGAAGCTACATTTCTTCACTCCCAGGCCGAGCAAGACCCCAGCGCCAGCGGTAGAAGCAGCGAACACGAGCAACAGCAGCGACCGTGAACCATCCGCCGAGGTGGACACAGTCAGTTGTAATAGCGCCTCGAGCACGCGCACCGCTGCAGCCGAGGCGGACAGCAGCACAGCCACGAGCAGCCGTGCCCGCGAAGATGTGCAGGCAAAGGGTCCAGCGACGTGGAAACGTACCTTTCAACTTTCCTGGCAAGACAAATTCCCATGGATTAAGTACGACTCCATTCAACAGAAAGTGTCTTGTGCTGTTTGCACTGCAGCTGCAGACATTGATGCTCCTCTTCCAAACTTGTCACGTGACCAAGAAGGCTTGAAAGCGTTTGTTCAGCTTGGATTTAACAACTTTAACTACTTGGATACTATGGTGCTTAACTGTTGAAACATGCTGAACTTTCATTGTAAAAATGTACCACTGTACTATTGACAAACTGTAAATAAAGTATCCATTTGAGAAAAAAATGCCCTTTTTTTGCGACGACGACGGGGGGGGGGGGGGGGGGGGGGGGGCGCACCTCGCGGAATGGACAAAACCCGCCGCCTCTGCATGACACACACACACTACATCAACTCATAAAAGACAATAAATGTATAGTTTGTTTAGTTTGACTTTAGATAAATGGCAGATAATGCGAAGTATCTGACACACATGGAACCAACTACCGGTCAGCTGCCGGTACAAATCATAGTTTTATTTATATACAACAAATGATAATCATGATGTGTTTATTGGTGTTTAGTGGGCAATAATCATTACAAACACAGAGGGAATTTAGAAACTTCATTATGTCTAAAACTGTTACTTTTCCGGATTCAAATTCAAAAATTGCAAATGCTTTTTTTGTGATGCTGTAGTATGATCAAATAGGGCGTTAATTTATGAAAAAGCACAACATGTCAGAATATGGAGATAAGAGGTTTCAGCCCGACAGCAAGCATAGGTCAGATCAATGAGCAATATGGTCAGTGTGAACAGTATTTTAAGTGCAGTGATAAGGCATGTATAATGTATGTTGTCCAGGCATCTAGACTATAGATATTGTGGTGTCTCGCTCAGAGGGCAACCGCCAGGTAGGCACGTCACCAGAGAGAGAGAGTGGTATGAGGGTAGAGCAAGCCCAAGAGGACCACACCTCCCGCTGGGGAGTGTCATCGAGGGAAGGTACCTCCCCGCATTCCTTCTCCATCAACCTGAAGTCTCCACACCTGTGCTGGGTGGTCACTGGTCACACCTGAAAGGACTGCTCGCTCGCCCTCACTCTCTCTCTGGTTCTCCTTAGGTGAAGACGTGTAATATAGTCCATGGGCCATACGAGACGTCGGCAGTGTTGGGTGTAACAGCGTTATAACTAACAACATTCAACAAAACAACGTTAGTTTGGCTGTAGCGGAGTAACCTAACGAGTTACATTTTACAATATAACGGTATAACGGTTAGTACATTTTAAAAAAAGTAATCCCGTTATTTTTTTTTAAAGTGTCCCATTTTCACTGTTCATTTTGTTGCCACCGATTAAAAAAGAAGCCCAGAGTCACATTTCCTCCTTCTGTCTTATTCTGTCAACAAATACACGTGTGAAAGGGGTGTGTCTGTCTGTCTGCCTGTCTGTCTGCCTGTCTGCCTCCCTTGTATGTCAGCCACTCAGCCAATCGCATTCCTTTCAGCTCTGCAGCTCTGGAGCGCGCATCATCTTGAAACCAGGAAATCAAATCACTTACTGTTGTTGACTTCTGGACGGTGCTCCGTCCATGTCCCACGAAACAACAACAGGAGCTGCTGCGTCCGTCTGTAATATAGCCTACCTGTTGATCGTTCTTCACAATGGGGAGATATTAGTAGCGTCCGTGTCTTTAGTTGACCGTGTGTAAAAGTCTGCGTCGGTAGGGTATTAAAATGTATTTACTGTACATCATCGGATCCGACAGATCGTATCTGGACGGCGGACAACGGTGGGTAAGGACCCGGCCTGTTAACTCCGGTATAGAGCCTCCATAACAACGCCACGGCACCGAGGTACTGTACAGTTTAAAGCTGGGGAGCGTTGGTCTTTTGAAGAGGACGCATGAGCTAAAAGGAGGCTGCACTCTTGTCTTTTTTATGTTTACCAAACTTCCACGCAGGTGGGTTTTAATGGTCGGTAACGGTAACGGTAGCTCGTTAAGTTACAATTGTCATTGGGTAGTGGAGTAACGTAACAGATTCGTTTTTCAAGTCAGTAACTAAAGTAACTTAACGGGTTACTTCAAAATGTAACGATACCCAACACTGGATGTCGGTATCGGAAAGGTGGCAAAGGTTATCATGCATTTTTGAAAAGCTCTATATCTGTAGATTATATTTTGGTATGATAACCCTTTCTGAGACACAGCTAAATTGGTGTTATCAGCCGCTAGAGTTGGTGTCCCATTAACTTTACATTACAGGGAAAAAAAGTAAAAAATAATAATCTGCTTTAAGTAGCATATGAGGGGTCAAACTAGGGTTTTTTCATGATTCTGAATCCATTGCAAGCATCTGATTTGCACAAAAAACATTCCTTGGGCTAAAAAAAAACGCCCCACAAGACTATGGTTTAGTGATGAAAAGTGATGAGTCATCACTTTTCATACTTTTGTGGGGGCTATTTTAGCCCAATGAATGTTTTTTATGCAAAACAGGTGTTTGCAATGGATTTAGAATCATGGAAAACCCCTAGTTTGACCCCTCATATGTTACTTAAAGCAGATTCATTTTTATTTTTTTCCCCCTGTAATGTAAAGTTAATGGGACACCAACTCTAGCGGCTGATAACACCAATTTAGCTGTGTCTCAGAAAGGGTTATCATACCAAAATATAATCTACAGATATGGAGCTTTTCAAAAATGCATGATAACCTTTGCCACCTTTCCGATACTGACATCTCGTATGGCCCATGGACTAATTCTGGCGCATTGCCTTGTCCTCCTCCCATAGGCAACCATGGGGCATTATTGCCTTTACCTACAAGCGTACCGAGAGGTGCACAGCGCGGACAGAAGAGGAAGCCCAGTGAAAGCGGCCACGGACCTGTGTGTTGTCCCCACCCCCCCAGCCTATGCTAAGCCCTACCTTTTGCCTACCTGGTTGGCCATATCCTAAATACACTAATTCTAAAACTTACCTTACCTGGCCCGGTCCAGGAAGAGACGGTCTAAAGCCGAAAGAAGAGTTAACCATATTTTGTTATATTATTCTCTCTTTACCATTTGTTTCCTTTATTTAATAACTGTTGAAAATAACGACAAAAGCGCTTACCTCTCTTTGCCCCTGCAAAATCCTCTGCCTGTGTCACGCTTTTTCTAAATAAAAGCGTTTGCTTTTTACTCTGTGTTGTGTCTTGGCTGGGATCTATACACCACAATATATTGAACAGGTTACAAATCATCAGATTATACTACAACAGTATTACAGTGTACATGTGTTAATAAACGAATATCAGTATAGCCTCCAAATTGCCAAAACGCCGCTGCTAGAATTTGAACTGAAACCAAGAGAATAGAACATACTGTATGCCTACTATTTTAACTTCCCTAATCTGGTTGCCCCTCAGTTTTTTATGATTAGATTGATTTGATTGATTGATCCATCCATGCAATCTCATTTTGCAAAGATAAAAGTAGAAGAAGCGCTACGTGGGTCCGTGGGTAATACAAAAAGCTGTAGTGTAGACAGGTGCTCTTTGGAAAGGGTATAAAGCTACAAAGACAGAAAAATCTAGTTCCATTCCAGTGTCAAAAAACATGTAAAAGGATAAGGTTGGGGAACTTCCAAGGCAGCTCTGTTGCTATCAAAGTAGAACATTTATTGAGTCATGGCAGCAAGATTAAAAAAACGACCTATGCGTTTCAGCCAACATGTGGCCTTCATCAGGGTCCGCTAGAAATGACAGTGACAAACGTCATTAAATAGCGCCCAGTCACAGTGTCATTGAACAAGACTTCACCAATCAATCAGTGATTAGTTGACAATACCCAACATGACCACACCAATACCCATTAAATAATACATAAAGAAACTACAAAATAGAAAAACAAAACAAAAATACAGTACATAAGGTTAAACTATGGGGCCCCATAGACAAATAAAAAAAGGAAAATACAACAAATGCATACTTGGAACCACAAAAAATAATATTAAACATTTTTGTACAAACTCAATACAAACTATAATAAATGTAAAGCGTATTGAAGGCTAAATAGCCCAATGTTCAAAGGAATGGAGAAAAGTCTATCTCATCATTGAGGCCAGGGTGTGTTGTGGCTTTTACATCCAAAATGTTTCTCTTTGGAGAAGCTGTTTTAATCAACATGGAACAGCCTGCCCCCTGCTGTTGTTGGAGACATTACACCAAGCAGTATTCATGCCTTTAAGAAGAGGCTGAACAGACACCTCCTCAATATGTGACTGTAATCCCATAAAGCTCAAGGACATTTAATCACCAAACAATCAGTTTATATACCCCTGACTGAGTAGCTGCAGATCAATGATAGGAATAATGAATGTCTTTTTCATAAAGCCTGTATCTGCATAAGCTTAACTCATCTAGTGCCGATCCCGAACTAGTTCGGCTTTATTTCAATCCAATACAATCTTTTTTTTATTAATTCACTTACCCCGAGCTGCTTGTAGAGTCGTGGGTGGTCCTGGCTCGCTAGCCGCTAGCCAGCTAGCCATTCTACTCTGTCCGACGATATATTCCATTAAAAATGGTTTAAAATACATTTTTGAGCTCCCCAATGTTCACCCAATGTTCGGCGCCGCTTCCGATGAGTACACGAGTGTGCCGATCCCGAACTAGTTCGGCTTTATTTAATTAAATGAATAAAATGATAAGAGGCCTTCTGAAGCCTGGCTTGATTTTTGTAGCTACTAGCCGAAAGCTAACAACGTCCCGGCCGGCCGTAATTTGGGAACGCAATCGCCAATCTCCGCCTAATCCAATGAAGGACCGCATCTTTAAAGGCTTATATCGCTTTTTTGTGTTTTAGGAAAGCGGCGCGAGGTTTATTTACGGCGAAATCGCCCAAAAATGATCTTTTAGATGACAAAATGGGAATAGCCATTCTGTTAGCATCTTCATCCGGGACATTTCCATGCCGTGCATGAACGTGAGCACGTCAGGTCCTGGAAGGTGAAGTCCTGGAAGCTAAAGCGCTCGCCTATGAGAGATGCGCTGGCATTCTTTGGCCCCTAGAGGGCGCTGGCACTCAATGAGTTAATAATAAAAAATAAAAAAAAAAATCTATCACCCCCCCCTTACAGACTTAGGAATAACTTCAATCACCATCATTTTCAAATTATTAGTGTGACCTGCTGTTTTGTAGTGTTCTGCCATAGGGTAGTTGGGATTACCAATCCGTACAGCGTATTTATGCTCTGCAAATCTGTCTCTGAGTCTTCGCTTTGTGCGTCCAATGTAAAAGCAACCACATTCACATTGTAGTCTGTAAACTACATAAGTAAAGTTGCAGTTGGCAAAACTTTTGACCTCATAGGTTTTTTTACTGAACACGTCAACAAATGTGTTGGATTTAATCGTGTTCGAGCAATGGTTAGAGTTTCCACATCTAAAGTTACCAACTGGGGGTGAGGGAAGCCAGGACTCTTTGGGGGGGGCTGGTAGGTGACTGCGCACAAGTTTATCCTTGAGGGTGGGGGCACGTCTGAAAGAAAAAGACGGGGAATCAGGGAAAACATTTTTCAATTCGGGGTCGCTTTGGAGAATGCTCCAGTTCTTTTTAATGACATGCTTAATGTCATGAGCATGGGTACTGTATTGAGTGGTGAAGTAAATCTGTCCAGATTTAGAAGGGCGGGCGCTTTTTTGGAACAAACCTCTTCTCTCCAGGGATTTGGCTTTGGTGTAAGCTTGGTTCAGTGTATCCGTCTTGTAGCCCCTCTGAGTAAATCTTTGGTGCATGTTGGTAGCTTGTTGGTCAAAAGCAAAATCTCATTTTGCTTTGACTTGTAACTATATTTCCACACTCACCCCAGAAGGCCACAATGCATATACGTACATAGCAAAAATAGCCGATCTACAAACTCAAAACGCATTGCACTGCTTGTAGATCAGGGGTGGGCAACTTTGATGATGGCGAGGGCCACTATATTTCCACCTTCACTCCAGAGCAGGGACGCGCTGGCCATTGGGAAAAGCGGGACAACTCCCGAACGAACAGTTAATTCCCAGCCGGTCCAGGCCGGCCATTAGGAAAAAAAATAAAACAAATGTCGGCCTTCGTTCCATTTTGGGGGCTGGGCGGCCAACAAAGTAAATCGTCACTGTCGGGCAGAAACCTTGTATCTCCAAGTTTCAAATGTATACATTTTTTCGCAAAGCAAAGCCCTGCTTCATCATACAAGGCTGTTGCACAAAAGTAGTGAAAACAGCCGATCTTGTAGATCTGCTGTTTTCACTAGTTTAAATAATTTTTAAAATGATACAAAACGGTTTTGGACATACAAGGTTTCCACCCGACAACGACGAAATATAACTCATGTACAGTAATTGGCCCACTGGCTTGTCACTTGTCATGATCTGAAACGGCAAATCTTTGAGTAGCAGCAGCAGAGCTATAGAGAGAGATCTCTCTCTATAGCGCGCAATGAGGGCCTCTCCAACTCTCCCGGGCTGAATCAGGTGCCCAGCACGTCCCTGCTCCAGAGGGCCACATTGCATAATGCTGCGTCCAACTTTGACATTTTAGTATCTCATACTCAAGAAGCAATTTTAGTATCTCATACTCAAGAAGCAATTTTAGTATCTCATCAAAACGCATCGCAGCGCGATGCGTTTTGAGCTTATAGATGTGCTATTTTTGCTTCTTTTGAATTGTAATCCTGAATTATTTTCAAACGCATTCAGTCATATACTCATTTTAACTTTATGAACCTAAATATAAATACATTGGACATAAAAAATACATTTTAATACTACTACTATACTATACTAATATAGACGGAATTAAAGCAGGTCATGTTTGGAATTGTAACAGCTGAAATCAATAAATATATCAGTATTCCGGTACTAACCTGCAGGCTGCATTAAATGAAGGTGGGGGCCGCATGTGGCCCCCGGGCCGCCAGTTGCCCATGTATGTTGTAGATCTACAATTTTTGCTATTTTTGAATTGGAATGCTGAAAACTATGTTTTGTTTTATTTATTTATTTATTTATTAAATGCTTTCATATGTTCTCATGTTAACTTTATGAACTTAAATACAAATACATTGGACATAAAAAATACAATAACATTTTAATACAGTCATTAAGCTACTAATATAGACTGAAGTAATTAAAGCGGATAATATTTCCATGTTTGGAATTGTAACAGCTGAAATCAATAATATAACAGTACTCCAATATCAACCTGCGGGCCGCATTAAGTGAAGGTGGGGGCCGCATGTGGCCCCTGGGCCGCCAGTTGCCCATAGAGTTTTTCTTTCTTTCAACAGAGATGCTTGTCTCAAACATCACAAGGAACAATTACATCACATCTTGTAGAACAGGGGTCTTCAACGTTTTCAGGCCAAGGACCCCTTAGTTGAGAGAGAGATGGAGCAGGGACCCCCACAACCTTTTCATAGTTAAGTTTCATTTTTTGACAGCACAATCATCAGTGTGTTTTGGATTCATGTCAATTTGTGTTTTCAGATTATTTAACCACTTGAACCGTCAATACTTAATAAACTTGACCTTACTCTGTACTTAGTCTGCTCTTTTTCCCCTCTACACCAAACCTCTTTGCCAAAAATAGCCGTTGTGAGCTTGTAGATCTGCTATTTTTTGGCTAAAGTTCTCAGAATGTGGATGCTAGGGTTCAAGTGGTTAATATAAAAAAAGGAGAAAAAGGGTTCCTATCACACAAAGATTTGGAGGACCCCCTGTAGTAACTCTGAGGACCCCCTGGGGGTCCCGGACCCACTGTTGAAGACCCTTGTTGTAGAATCGTACAGCTTCTCTAAATGGCTGTGTCTCTGGACATTGCTGACACCTCTCCTCCTCTTTGAGAGACACAGGCCCAGAATCAGCAGCAAGATGGAGACTCCAGACAACATCAGTGGGTACAAATAATATTACTGTCATGGAGGAACTCCCCCTGGTGGATGAAATGGTTTAGTACTACTGGGATCCACCAACAGTGTGATGTGTACAGGCTACATGCTTCATGTCTGTCTGTATGCAGAATTCTGTGAACTGGATCCACCTGTTTCCGCCCGAATTTACTGTAGAATTATGTGTGGGACACATCCGGAGAACAGCAGACGTACAAGCTCACGTCGCATCGCAGATGCAACCGTTGTGAGCTTGTAGATCACTCTCGGCTGCGGCGCCGGAAATGCCGCACACCTTCTGCGCAATGTACGATGGGACGTTGGAAACGTGTGGATAAGGTCAGTGGTTTCTGAACAACAGACTTTCCTCAACCGTGAATCCAACCAAATCATGCCCATGCATGGCAACCATGTTTGGAACTTGAGTTCCTTTTCCTTAACCTAATCTAGGCAATTAAGGCAAGGCGGTTTTATTTGTACAGCACATCAACAACAAGGCAATTTTATGTGCTTTACACAGAACATCAAGCAAAGGAAACACAATTATAGCCTACAATGACATTAGCATGCATAAAACACAAGATGCACAAGAGAAAGGAAAAGAGAAAAAAGAAAGTAGCTCAATCAAAGGCAGTGGCAAACAACAGTTTTTAGTCTACCTGTATTTTAGCTGGTGTCAGTTGACCCTTGCCACTTGAGCTCATTGGTCATTAGTCATTACAGCTGTCTGCTACTGTACCAGCCCTTGGGGTTATACAGCAGTTGACAATAAGCACAACCTCTCAATCCTCTTATCACTCCTCATATGATAATGTAGAATAAAGTCTGGGTTTGTGACACAGCGATCTCACCTCTCACGTCCGTCCTGCTCTCTGGTGACTCTCCAAGGCCAGAGATGTGGTACTCTCGCGTAGCCAGACAACTATTCCACAATCTCCGAATGCTATATAGAGTCTGGAACTACAGCTCCTGAACGGCGAATAATGGAAGCTGGCATTTCCGTTCAAGAAAATACATTTTAAAAGTGGGGAGGAGGCTTCACTTCCTCACTGTTCTTTTTATGTTATTCCAGACTGTATGACGGGAGCATTTCCAAATCAATAGTGAGAGTCAATAGTCTGGCCACGCGGGACTAGAGATGTGACACTTGTAGAATCCTTCATCAGACTTGGAAACACTGTGGATCAGGGACTTGCTGGGCCCCTGACACAACGCCTCGCGGTGTGTGCTTGTAGATCTGTTCCTATGCAAACTTCTAATAAATACTTCAATCAATCAAACAATTCCAAATGTCTATAATTTTACTCCTATTCCAATACATGTCACAGCAAATATTGTACTTTTAAATTCTGCCTATTTGAAAACTTTAGTTACTTTGTAGATTGTGATCAGACCACTTTGGTAATTAATAGCAGATCTACAAGCTCATTGTGAGCTGTTTCCATAGCAACATAAAAGGAGAGAGCAATGGTTTGTTATTCAGACATAACATACCACTGGATGCCTTGACTGACCCATCAGAATATAAAAAAAACTATTTATGTTAATTTACAGTAGGCCAGTCCTTATATTACATTTGATGTTTTATTGATTTTATTTTGTTACAGGTGGAGATGTTTGAGTGAAGAAGATACATGCACACCACGCAAGCACACAGAATATTGAACCCAGCATCTCTCTTCAAACAGCTTATCCTGTGCAAAGTGCGCCCCCTGCTGCTGCTAAGTTGCTACTAATAAACTTAACATAGTTGCGGTCGCATTTACTACCAAAACCTCCACCGGCTGTCTGTCAGTGAGTGAGTCAGTGAGTCACACTTTTGCCCTGCTCATATCTCCACAACCGTTGCCCCCATCCATGCCAAATTTTGCACACACACTCCTTGACTGCCAAACTACAACCTCCAAGGACCCCCGGAGCCCGAGGGACCTCCAGGTCCCTGGGGGACCCCCAGATGTAAAAAAATGACCAAATGTGCTCACACGTCACACGTCACACTTTTTCCCTGCTTATATCTCCGCACCCGTTGACCCGATCCATGCCAGATTTTACACACACACTCCTTGCCTGCCAAACTACAACCTCCAAAGACCCCCGGAGCCCCAGGGACCTCCAGGTCCCTGGGGGACCCCCAGATGTAAAAAATGACCAAATGTGCAAAAATGACCAAATGACCACCCCAACGGGGCTGCTCACGGGGAATTCCCGGGGACCACCGACTCCTGGTGCTCCAGAACGGATGCAAAAGTGGTGGCGCCCCCAGTGGAGGACCCCCTGCCACTGCAGCGCACATAAAATGCCGTAACTCGGGCTAGGAGCGTCCGGGAGAGCCGGGGCCGGTACCTATTCGTCCGCCAAGGCAACGCGGAGACCCCACACCTCATTTCTCACACGGCCCTATTCTAGCGCCACCTTCAGGACGATTTTTAAAACACATTTTTGGACACTGCTCCTACAGTTTTTGCCCTAAAATCACGAATATCACTACACAGCATGTCTACACTCATGTCATCAACATGGATCAGGAAGATTTTGGAAAAACAAATTTTTGCCCTATTTGTGGAGATAAGCCACCTACGGTCGCTTATCTCCCGATTAGGGAGTCTTACTGGTAGATGTAATATCCTGTTTTCTGGTGAATTTTGGGAGTTTGATACCAAATCCAGGAGAAATTCAGGAGAAATGGCAATTCAGGAGCACCGCAGGAGATGGGGTCAAAATTCAGGAGAGTCCTGGCCGATTCAGGAGGGTACGTTGGCAACCCCGAATCGGGAGGCTCTCTCCATTCCGACATGTCGCCACTCCTACAGTGACTTCTTATTGTCAGAGTGGCGACACCTCCACAGAGGTTATGGTTAGGGTTAGGGTAAGAGATAGGGTTAGTTCTGTCGGAAAGGAGACATGTCGGAATGGAGAGACGCACCCCCCTGAATCTAACTGAACTTTCTATTTAAGCATAGAAAGTTTGTGCTTGCATTTATCATTACAAAACTTACAGTAGCATAACCACCTCAACCCTAAATCTTTTGATAAAAGTATTTTAAATATTTCATGCTTGAAATCTTTGAAACCAATGAAATACCATGACAGTGGACATTTCAATATAAAAGTCACAATTTGATAGTAAATGTAAATGAACATTTTAAAGATAATAATTTTCTCTTTCTTTTACAGAGGTTTATTTAGATGTGAAAGTTCATTATAATTTTTTTAAGCATTTCTAGCTGAAATTCTCATTACCGAAATGCGTCCACATTCATTTCAGGGGCGCTTTGACTGTATTTTAGATTGGCTAAGCTATATGGATTTTACTAAAACTGAATGCATATTGTTAAATATGTTTTGTAAAAATGTAACATTAATTTGTATAAAATAAAATAAAATCAATTAAATATTTATTGGAGAATAACGTGTTGTCCATGGTGACTGTTCCAAAGATATTTAATTAATGAAGATAGCTCATCCTTATTGGATCCACTAGAGTGCGACATGGTACACAAATCCTACAAATAGACTCCTAAGTGGGCGACGGCTCTGACGGCAAATCTCGCGCACGTCCTGTTTACTGGTGCTATAGATCCCGCGAGAGTGTGTTGCTGGGACAGCTAAAGAGCAATATTAACTCTCCTACTGCCAGATTATTTATTTATTTATTGGGTCTGGTGCCATCAAAAAGCGGCTTACCTTTGCGACGTTATAGTAGATAGATAGACATTTTTATTTTTATTTTTATTTTATTTATTTTTATTGTGCAATAGTGCACTTTGGTCTGCCAGGCAGCAGAGGGCGGCGTCATGCGAGAATGAATGTGAATTTGCCTGTTATGTGTTGCCGTACATTCGGACCAGTCACTGGCTACAGAGCCTCCGGGCCAGAGGAAATCAACAAGGAAGTGAATTGGTCTCCGTTGATGTTAACGCATAATGGATTTTTTACACCATCACGCGGAAAATGTGTTTACGGCCGCATATATTATATAATATACATCTTTAGTTGTGGTCGCCATGGGCTTAGTGTTGTTGTCATAGTTTAACTATTGGAATAACTAAAGGAATAATAGGAATAGGGAATCAGTTATGTATGTAAGTCAATATGACCAACATCAGTGCAGTGTTCAGTGTCCATCGTGCTGCTTTCCACAAATCTCTAGCTTGCCATGCTTCTGCAGTATGACATGCACGCAGCTGCAGACGCAGGCAGTGTGTTTCAAGGAATAATGATAACAGTACATATCCAAAATGGACTGCAGAAACCAATAGATTGTGTTTTCTATAAGCTGCAATTTCTGGCTCAGGCTGCCAAACAATAACAAGAGCACAGCCATGATTGTGCAGTTCCAATGAGAACTTCATGTGGTCCCAAAACGTCTTGTTTGGACCATAATTGTGTCTCTATCACATTTTAGGAGGAGGCAGCCAACACTCACCTGTCCAAGTGCAGAAAGGTTCAGCATGAGCTGGAGGAGGCTGAGGAGCGCGCAGACATCGCTGAATCCCAGGTTAACAAGATGAGAGCCAAGAGTCGTGACTCCAAGGTAAATACCTGTTCAATATGAAAGGTTCATAAGTTCTGTTCAGATTCACTACACCTTTGTTCTGTTCGGGTCATTTTGACCCGGGTGATATTGGTTTTAAAAAACACTAATATAAATTTTTACTTAACAAATCATCATGATACATTGACTTTGACTCAATACCAAACAATTCATATGATGGTAAATGTTTGCATTTCTGCTTTGCTATTTGACATTAAACACTGAAATTCATGTAAAAAAACGACTTTATTTAATACTGGGCATTATTGCTCATGCTTATAGGGAAAAAAATAATAATCAGACAATGTTTTTATGAACTTTTCTTTTTTTTCAACATGCCCATTAATTGAATACTTGTGGTTCAAGAACAGGACATCATTCTCACATTCGAGCTGAACACACATGTAAACACACATGAACGTCACATATGAATATACACTTGAACGTATACACTAGGCCAGAGGTTTTCAAACACTTTGGTCTCAGGGCACCCCTGTAAACAACATTTTCATCCACAGCACCCCTGAATTACAGTGTTACTTTACAGCACCTTATGTTTATGTAAAATAATGTAAAATTTCCCCTAAGATACAGTACAGTCACAAGGAAAACTTCAGATAAGTGAGGGGTGAGGGTGAGGGTGAGGGGTGAGGAGGGGAGGGGTGAGGAGGAGAGGGGGTGAAGGGTGTGTGTGTGTGTGTGGGGGGGGGGGGCGATAGGAGGGGGGGGGGGGGGGGGGGGAGGAGGTGACTGTGTGTCTGTGTTAGTATACATGCTTTCTTTTATTTCTGTGCATCTGGGGTGGCGGGGGGTGGTGGGAGGGAGGTGAGGTTGGGTTGGGGGGTTTGGAGGGGAGGGGGTAAGGGTGAGGTGAGGGGGGTTGGAGGGGGGAGGGGTGGAAGGGGTTAGGGGGTGATTGTGTATCTGTGTTTGTACATGATTCCTTGTATTTCTGTGCATCAGGGGAGGGGGGTTAGGTGTGTGTGGGGGAGGTGGGGGGGGGGGGGGGGTTCGGAGGGGGGCTTCGGAAGAGGGGTGTTAGAAGTGGGGGTGACTGTGTGTCTGTGTTTTGGCATAATACTGTGTATTTCTGTGCTTCTGGGTCAAAATGACCGGAACAGCACTCAAGGTTCAAAAAATATGAGGGGGGTGTAGCATGGGTGTAGTGCCAATTTTTTTTTACATGTTCATCTAGTTCTTCCACGCGCCAGAATGGCTCCCCAATCCTGGCAGAGTAGTTCCGGTGCTGCACATTGAGTGACCCTGTCTTTCCCTAATAGGACTGATCGTGGATAGCTACTGGGACGTAAGTCGGGACTTGATCAACCCCGGCTGGGTCACCTGGGCGAGGGTGTATGATGTTGCGAGACCCGAAACACCCGTCGACCCCAGGCTACATCACTGATGATACGTCCCAGCTGCATCCTTGTGATGTTTTTTACACTATTAGTTCTATTTATAGTGGCTCATAGGAATAGACTATGTGACAACCAGGAATAGTTTGGTGACCACCGGAGACTCGGTTGACGGCCGGAATTTAGACGGCACCCGGGAGCAGGTTGGGTTAGCGCCCCAGCCTGTGTCTTCCGTGAGGAAGAAGCCCAACAAATCCACGGTGAGGCCTTTAGGAGGGCCATTCAATTGCAGCAGCTGAATGGAATGTTTGGATTGGGGTCTGGTGCAACGCACAGGTTCTGAACCTGGTGAGAGCAGGAGAGGACCTGGTAAGACGTAGGAGGAGCCCGGCCAGGAGTCAACCCATAGAGCCTAGTTCTTCCACGCGCCAGAATGGCTCCCCAATCCTGGCAGAGTAGTTCCGGTGCTGCACATTGAGTGACCCTGTCTTTCCCTAATAGGACTGATCGTGGATAGCTACTGGGACGTAAGTCGGGACTTGATCAACCCCGGCTGGGTCACCTGGGCGAGGGTGTATGATGTTGCGAGACCCGAAACACCCGTCGACCCCAGGCTACATCACTGATGATACGTCCCAGCTGCATCCTTGTGATGTTTTTTACACTATCAGAAGAATCTTTAAGGCCAGTGAGTTTCAGGATGAAAAAATTTAAACTTCTACCTTTTTTTCCAAATGAAAATGTTAAACGGGTCAAAATGACCCGAACAGAACTTAAGGGTTAAGATGATTAACTAACATTTAACTGAAGACTAATGAAGAATATCTAATTGTACGTTCCTATCTTTACAGGGAAAATATGCTGCTGAATAAGTTCTCCAATTCAAGTCACCGTAAAAGAGTAATAAAATATGACCCATTCAATCAAAAAGTCATAAAATATGACCCATTGTATTCAAAAAGTCATAAAATATGTCCCATTGTATTCAATAAAGGTGGCAACAAAATAATATTTTGTCTTGTATTCAATTACTTTGTCAATCATTTTTTTATTGTCAGTGGTTCCAACTCACATGTCCACTACACCATTTTATAAACACAAACAAATACATGTACTGTATAAGGACAATAGAGGGTATGCACGCCCACTGGGACCCGCCCCCCTAATCTAGACCGAGTGGCAAAACATTGCGCAGCATGGAGCATTGGAGTTTGGAAGCGCTAGTTGCAAATCACTCAACGGCCCTGCATACCACCACCTGCTTCTAAATTGCACATATTGCAGGAGGCAGCAGGATGTTGTGTTGTTGAAAACGAGTGCTTCCAAACTCTGACACTTTGAAAAATAATCACCTGCACAGAATGTCTTGACAGAAAGTAACTCATAACCTGTCTATTGTGGATTTTTATATAGCAAAAACTTTGCAGATAGAAAGAGGATAATTCAAGCTTTCAGTACAGCCGCCATGTTGGTGAGTTTAACTTTGTTTAATGCAATCAAATAGGACTTTTCTGTTTGGATGTATGGGCTGTCAATGGCAGAAATTAGTTTTTTGCCACTCAGTAGGCCTTCCCACATAACTTCCAGCAACAGTGATGTCACGCGCATACCCTCTATTGCTATGGGGTAAATTCTCAAAGCTGTTCACAACCAAGGCTGCTCTTACGTGGTCCACATATATCTACCTTGACTAGCTCATGCTTTGTGACGTGGTGTGAGCTTGTAGATCAGCTGTTTTCAAGAATCTAGAATGTTTATTAGTCTGTACTCATAGAAGCAGTCCAATGAGATAAGGTCTACAGTATGCTGTAACATCAATATAACAATGACTATAATAAGATAATAGACCTATCTCTACAATGTGGGTTACATACTCACGGAGATTTGTTGCATTTATTGTAAGACCTTATATTTATATTTTACTTTAGATATTTATGTATTATGTAAGTAACTGATGAATTGCATGTCATGCATATATCTTTTTTATTGTTTGTCTATGTTGTGGTTTAGATTTTATTTTTATTGGGGCTTTTTAGAAGTTGTGTTGTTTTATGGTGCAGTGCAAGAGCTGAGGAGAAATGGAATTTCATATTCTTTTTGCATAACCACCAAAAAAGCCAATCTACATTGTTGTGAGACAATGAATATCATTACCGCAACATAGGTTCTCTCTACCGCAACGGCATTAAAATGTTGCTGTGTATGAGACCATGTGTTGCAGAGGAGAGTTAGCATTTTATGTTAACAATGGCATGTAACAGTAGGACTCATTACAAATTATGTCATTGTCATGTTTGGAACTTAAATACCTTAAATTGATGAAGAAATTATGAACAATGCTTTTTTCCAAACATGGAATATTTCATGTTGCGGAAATGCCAATCACTATTGTCGTGTGCAGGGTTTTAGAGAATAGTTTTCATTTTATAGTTTCACCTTTGTAAGAGAATAGCTTACCTTGTGTCCATCTTGAAATTCCCCCTCTTTGTGGTGCATCATGGGAGAAAAGATTCACTCAACTTTATTTCTGCCCGGCAACAGGTGCACAAACAATGTAGCGGAGGATGAGAAAAGTCACCATGGACAACACGTTTTTCCCCAATAAATATTTAATTGAAATGTTTTTTTTTAATAGAAATTAATGTTATATTTTTACAAAACATATGTAACAATATGCATTCAGTTTTAGTAAAATCCATATAGCTTAGCCAATCTAAAATACAGTCAAAGCGCCTGAAATGAATGTGGACGCATTACGGTAATGAGAATTTCAGCCAAAAATGCTTAAAAATAATAATAATTAACTTTCACATCTAAATAAACCTCTGTACAAGAAAGAGAAATTTAAATGTAGGCTACTATCAAATTGTGACTTTTATATTGAAATGTTCACTGCCATGGTATTTCATTGGTTTCAAAGATTTCAAGCATGAAATATTTAAAAAGACTTTTATCAAAAGATTTAGGGTTGAGGTGGTTATGCTACTGTAAGTTTTGTAATGATAAATGCAAGCACAAACTTTCTATGCTTAAATGCCTCCGCTCAGTTAGATTCAGGGGGGTGCGTCTCAGGGTCCTGCGGTGCTCCTGAATTGCCATTTCTCCTGAATTTCTCCTGGATTTGGTATCAAACTCCCAAAATTCACCAGAAAACAGAATATTACATCTACTATGTTAAGTTTATTAGTAGCAACTTAGCAGCAGCAGGGGGCGCACTTTGCACAGGATAAGCTGTTTTAAGAGAGATGCTGGGTTCAATATTCTGTGTGCTTGCATGGTGTGCATGTATCTTCTTCACTCAAACATCTCCACCTGTAACAAAATAAAAACAATAAAACATCAAATGTAATATAAGGACTGGCCTACTGTAAATTAACATAAATAGCTTTTTTGAATCTTCTGATGGATCAGTCAAGGCATCCAGTGGTCTGTTATGTCTGAACAACACACCATTGCTCTCTCCTTTTATGTTGCTATGGAAACAGCTCACAATGAGCTTGTAGATCTGCTATTAATTTCCAAAGTGGTCTGATCACAATCTACAAAGTAACTAAAGTTTTCAAATAGGCAGAATTTAAAAGTACAATATTTGCTCTGACATGTAGTGGAATAGGAGTAAAATTATAGAAATTTGGAATTGTTTGATTTATTGAAGTATTTATTAGAAGTTTGCATAGGAACAGATCTACAAGCACACAACGCCTCGCACCGTGAGGCGTTGTGTGCTTGTAGATCGGCTGTTTTCACTAGTTTAAATCATTTTTTAAATGATAAATACAAAACAAACGGTTTTGGACATACAAGGTTTCCACCCAAGAACAATTCCTAATTCATGTAATTGGTCCACTGGCTTGTCACTTGTCATGATCTGAAATGGCAAATCTTTGAGTAGCAGCAGTGCTATAGAGGGAGATCTCTCTATAGCGCGCAATGAGGGCCTCTCCAACTCTTTTTCCCGGGCTGAATCAGGGGCCCAGCAAGTCCCTGATCCACAGTGTTTCCAAGTCTGATGAAGGATTCTACAAGTGTCACATCTCTAGTCCCGCGTGGCCAGACTATTGACTCTCACTATTGATTTGGAAATGCTCCCGTCATACAGTCTGGAATAACATAAAAAGAACAGTGAGGAAGTGAAGCCTCCTCCCCACTTTTAAAATGTATTTTCTTGAACGGAAATGCCAGCTTCCATTATTCGCCGTTCAGGAGCTGTAGTTCCAGACTCTATATAGCATTCGGAGATTGTGGAATAGTTGTCTGGGTACGCGAGAGTACCACATCTCTGGCCTTGGAGAGTCACCAGAGAGCAGGATGGATGTGAGAGTTGAGATCGCTGTGTCACAAACCCAGACTTTATTCTACATTATTATATGAGGAGTGATAAGAGGACTGAATGGTTGTGCTCATTGTCAACTGCTGTATAACCATAAGGGCTGGTACAATAGCAGACAGCTGTAATGACTAATGACCAATGAGCTCAAGTGGCAAGGTGATGTCAACTGACACCAGCTAAAATACAGGTAGACTAAAAACTGTTGTTTGCCACTGCCTTTGATTGAGCTACTTTCTTTTTCTCTTTTCCTTTCTCTTGTGCATCTTGTGTTTTATGCATGCTAATGTCATTGTATAATTGTGTTTCCTTTGCTTGATGTTCTGTGTAAAGCACATAAAATTGCCTTGTTGTTGATGTGCTGTACAAATAAAACCGCCTTGCCTTAATTGCCTAGATTAGGTTAAGGAAAAGGAACTCAAGTTCCAAACATGGTTGCCATGCATGGGCATGATTTGGTTGGATTCACGGTTGAGGAAAGTCTGTTGTTCAGAAACCACTAACCTTATCCACACGTTTCCAACGTCCCATCGTACATTGCGCAGAAGGTGTGCAGCATTTCCGGCGTCGCAGCCGAGAGTGATCTACATTCTACAAGCTCACAACGGTTGCATCTGCGACGCGACGTGAGCTTGTACGTCTGCTGTTCTCCGGATGTGTCCCACACATAATTCTACAGTAAATTCTGGCGGAAACAGGTGGATACAGTTCACAGAATTCTGCATACGGACATACATGAAGCATGTAGCCTGTACACATCACACTGTTGGTGGATCCCAGTAGTACTAAACCATTTCATCCACCAGGGGGAGTTCCTCCATGACAGTAATATTATTTGTACCCACTGATGTTGTCTGGAGTCTCCATCTTGCTGCTGATTCTGGGCCTGTGTCTCTCAAAGAGGAGGAGAGGTGTCAGCAATGTCCAGAGACACAGCCATTTAGAGAAGCTGTACGATTCTACAACAAGGGTCTTCAACAGTGGGTCCGGGACCCCTAGGGGGTCCTCAGAGTTACTACAGGGGGTCCTCCAAATCTTTGTGTGATAGGAACCCTTTTTCTCCTTTTTCTCTTTTTCTCCTTTTTTATATTAACCACTTGAACCCTAGCATCCACATTCTTTAGAACTTTAGCCAAAAAATAGCAGATCTACAAGCTCACATGATGCGAGGCGTTGTGAGCTTGTAGATCGGCTATTTTTGGCAAAGAGGTTTGGTGTAGAGGGGAAAAAGAGCAGACTAAGTACAGAGTAAGGTCAAGTTTATTAAGTATTGACGGTTCAAGTGCTTAAATATCTGAAAACACAAATTGACATGAATCCAAAACACATTGATGATTGTGCTGTCAAACAATGAAACTTAACTATGAAAAGGTAGTGGGGGTCCCTGCTCCATCTCTCTCTCAACTTGGCCTGAAAACGTTGAAGACCCTGTTCTACAAGATGTGATGTAATTGTTCCTTGTGATGTTTGAGACAAGCATCTTTGTTGAAAGAAAGAAAAACTCTATGGGCAACTGGCGGCCCAGGGGCCACATGCGGCCCCCACCTTCACTTAATGCGGCCCGCAGGTTGATATTGGAGTACTGTTATATTATTGATTTCAGCTGTTACAATTCCAAACATGGAAAAATGACCCGCTTTAATTACTTCAGTCTATATTAGTAAAATGACTAGTATTAAAATGTTGTTGTATTTTTTATGTCCAATGTATTTGTATTTAAGTTCATAAAGTTAACATGAGAACATATGAAAGCATTTAATAAATAAACAAATAAATAAAACAAAACATAGTTTTCAGCATTCCAATTAAAAAAAAATGATGTCCAATGTATTTATATTTAGGTTCATAAAGTCAAAATGAGTATATAACTGAATGCGTTTGAAAATAATTCAGGAATCCAATTAAAAAGAAGCAAAAATAGCACATCTACAAAAATAGCACATCTACAAAACGCATCGCAGCGCGATGCGTTTTGAGCTATGAGATACTAAAATTGCTTCTTGAGTATGAGATACTAAAATGTCAAAGTTGGACGCAGCATTATGCAATGTGGCCCTCTGGAGTGAAGGTGGAAATATAGTGGCCCTCGCCATCATCAAAGTTGCCCACCCCTGATCTACAAGCAGTGCAATGCGTTTTGAGTTTGTAGATCGGCTATTTTTGCTACGGTATGTACGTATATATGCATTGTGGCCTTCTGGGGTGAGTGTGGAAATATAGGTACAAGTCAAAAGCAAAATGAGATTGCATGGATGGATCAATCAAATCAATCTAATCATAACAAACTGAGGGGCAACCAGATTAGGGAAGTTAAAATAGTAGGCATACAGTATGTTCTATTCTTTTGGTTTTAGTTCAAATTCTAGCAGCGGCGTTTTGGCAATTTGGAGGCTACTGATATTTGTTTATTAACACATGTACACTGTAATACTGTTGTAGTATAATCTGATGATTTGTAACCTGTTCAATATATTGTGGTGTATAGATCCCAGCCAAGACACAACACAGTGTAAAAAGCAAACGCTTTTATTTAGAAAAAGCGTGACACAGGCAGAGGATTTTGCAGGGGGAAAGAGAGGTAAGCGCTTTTGTCGTTATTTTCAACAGTTATTAAATAAAGGAAACAAATGGTAAATATGATAATATAACAAAATATGGTTAACTCTTCTTTCGGCTTTAGACCGTCTCTTCCTGGACCGGGCCAGGTAAGGTAAGTTTTAGAACTAGTGTATTTAGGATATGGCCAACCAGGTAGGCAAAAGGTAGGGCTTAGCATAGGCTGGGGGGGGGGACAACATACAGGTCCGTGGCCGCTTTCACTGGGCTTCCTCTTCTGTCTGCGCTGTGCACCTCTCGGTGCACTTGTAGGTAAAGGCAATAATGCCCCATGGTTGCCTATGGGAGGAGGACAAGGTAATGTCAATGTCAATGTTTCACAATGAATAGTACTGAGAGGAAGCAAGTGGTGGGCTCGCCTTACCGCCAGAATTAGTCCATGGGCCATACGAGATGTCAGTATCGGAAAGGTGGCAAAGGTTATCATGCATTTTTGAAAAGCTCTACAGTATATCTGTAGATTATATTTTGGTATGATAACCCTTTCTGAGACACAGCTAAATTGGTGTTATCAGCCGCTAGAGTTGGTGTCCCATTAACTTTACATTACAGGGGGAAAAAAGCAAAAAATGAATCTGCTTTAAGTAACATATGAGGGGTCAAACTAGGGGTTTTCCATGATTCTAAAATCATTGCAAACACCTGTTTTTGCATAAAAAACATTCATTGGGCTAAAACAGCCCCCACAAAAGTGTGAAAAGTGATGACTCATCACTTTTCATCACTAAACCATAGTCTTGTGGGGCGTTTTTTTTAGCCCAAGGAATGTTTTTTTGTGCAAATCAGATGCTTGCAATGGATTCGGAATCATGAAAAACCCCTAGTTTGACCCCTCATATGCTACTTAAAGCAGATTATTTTTTTACTTTTTTTTTCCTGTAATGTAAAGTTAATGGGACACCAACTCTAGCGGCTGATAACACCAATTTAGCTGTCTCAGAAAGGGTTATCATACCAAAATATAATCTACAATATAATCCACCTTTCCGATACCGACATCCAGCGTTGGTTATCGTTAGATACCGACATCCAGCGTTGGTTATCGTTACATTTTTAAGTAACTCGTTAGGTTACTTTAGTTACTGACTTGAAAAACTAATCTGTTACGTTACTCCGCTACCCAATGACAATTGTAACTTAACGAGCTACCGTTACCGTTACCGACCATTAAAACCCACCTGCGTGGAAGTTTGGTAAACATAAAAAAGACAAGAGTGCAGCCTCCTTTTATCTCATGCGTCCTCTTCAAAAGACCAACGCTCCCCAGCTTTAAACTGTACAGTACCTCGGTGCCGTGGCGTTGTTATGGAGGCTCTATACCGGAGTTAACAGGCCGGGTCCTTATCCACCGTTGTCCGCCGTCCAGATAGGATCCGTCGGTTCCGATGATGTACAGTAAATCCATTTTATTACCCTACCGACGTGGACTTTTACACACGGTCAACTGAAGACACGGACGCTACTAATATCTCCCCGTTGTGAAGAACGATCAACAGGTAGGCTATATTACAGACGGACGCAGCAGCTCCTGTTGTTGTGTCGTGGGACATGGACGGAGCAAGTTTGCAATAGAAAAAAGTACAGTTTCATGACAGTACAAATCACTGGTACAAGGTCAACTAAAAGGAGATCCTAGAAAGCCGAGGCTTATTTCCACAGGAACCACACTTTAAGTATCTCATATAACATTGAAAGACAGACGGATAGAACATAGTACTTTATCTAGGATAATATCAGTTTCAAAAACATAACATCAAATATAAAGGCAGAAAAAAAAGGAAAAAAAGGGGGGGGGGGAGCATGGGGGCTTAGTCTATTTATAAGTCACGGGTAGCAGCTGTCTGAAGGTGACTTTTCATACCAATTTTGAAGGAGGCTAGGGATTTGCTCTCCTTTAAGGCTTGTGGAAGGGCGTTCCACATGTTGATGGTATAGCAGGAGAACGACTTAGCGCCTTGTTTAGTGTTAAATCTACGTTGATGATGATTAGTGGAGCTGCCTCTAGTGTTGTGATCGTGAACATCCTTGACCTTTAAGGCGACATTCACAGGCACGTTTTATGACGATTAAAACGAATCCTATAACGTTTAGATAAAAGTAGAAGAAGCGCTGCGTGGATCCGTGAATGTAACAATAAAAAACTGTAGACAGGTGCTCTTTGGAGAGGGTAAGTATATCTTAGGACAACAAAAATTCTAGTTCCATTCCATGGTATAAAAAACAGTGATGGGGTAAGGTGGGGAACGAAGAAGAGGTCCAAGGCAACTCTGTTCAGTATAAAAATAGCAAAACTTTTATTTAATTCATGGCAGCAAAGATAAAAAACACGACCGACGCGTTTCAGCCACTAGTGGCCTTCATCAGGGTCCGTGACCTCTTCTTCGTTCCCCACCTTACCCCATCACTGTTTTTTATACCATGGAATGGAACTAGAATTTTTGTTGTCCTAAGAATCCTATAACGTATTGTTGGAAAATACACAACGGTTGGGCATGTGTGAAGACGCATCCGTATTCTTTTTCGAATAAAAGAAACGAATGCAAATCCACAAAAAAATGGTGGTTTCGATGCGCTACCGCAAACGCTTCCCTGTTGGTGTGAATCCATCCGTCTCAAATACATGCAATGAAACATTGTGGTAGGCTATATAGAGCCATGTGCGGGTTAAATCCATAGTTATTTATAAAAGGTTAAATCCCCCCGTCTGTTCTCATTAGATTTCTGACGATTCTGGCCGCCTCCTCCCCTCAGTTGATTTCTGATCACCGCTCCCTCGATCGCACAAGGTGTATTATTTGTGAGGAGTTGTTTCTCACAGTTAAATAAAAGGAAAGTGCCACAGGAGTCACTTGTATAGCATTAGCTGTATATCATATAATATAGGCCGATGTGTGGGTCTTGCTCGCGCGCGCGGCTCTCTGTGCCAAATCGTGTCCAGATGGAGACGCTTCATGCGCGGAGCGCAAAGAGGGAGCCAGCGGAGGGAAAGACGAGGGTCAGAGAGAGGGAGAGAGACTGAGAGAGAGAGAGAGAGAGAGAGAGAGAGAGAGAGAGAGACAGAGAGAGAGAGAGAGAGAGAGAGAGAGAGAGAGAGAGAGACGTTGACGCTCTACTCTTCGTAGATATTCATATCTTGCTAAAGTATTTTCTGTCTGGTTTATTGCTGGTAGATTTTGCGAGTCCCTCCCGCCGCCGCTGGTTTTATTTTGTGATCGCCCGTTTACGACCGTCGACCGCAGATAAATAGGCTAATGCGGCGCTTGCGGGGATCCTGCGGTTACATTGTGAGTTGAACTTGAAGAATTAATAAACACAGGGAGATGGAGGAGGCATTATTATGCAGCTTGGATACATACATGTCCCTGGACAGACGTGGACGATTCCTTGTTTCGGATGACAAAGTGCAGTGCGAGCGCAAACGTATCAATTAAATATGCAAGAATGTGGCAACTTCACCCCTCCCATTCGCACGACTAAACCGAATTATATTATGAGAATGTGGCCTAAGAAGTAGTTTGCCAGGTACATGGGTATCTTGGAGGTGTAGTGAATCTTGTACACCAGGCCCATTGCAAGATGCTGTACTCTGTCAGCTACTTTGAGCCACCCCACGCTTTTGTGGTGATGATCGGTAAGGTGGGTCTGAGGTGGAAGACCAAGCACAACCCTAATTAGTTTGTTCTGGGCTGTTTGGAGCTTTAACTTTAAGGCAGCTGGGGCGTCACGATACCAGACAAGGACTCCGTAATCAATGAGGGGCCCAATAAGAGCACCTCCTAGTGTCTTTCGAGATTTAATATTGATCAGCGGGGCAACCCTTTGCAAGAAACAAATTCGTTGGTTGACTTTTTTGATCATTTTTTCACTGGATAGATTAGCCTCCAGGATGCAACCCAGGTAGCAGATGTGGTTAACAACAGTAAGTGATTTGATTTCCTGGTTTCAAGATGACGCGCGCTCCAGAGCTGCAGAGCTGAAAGGAATGCGATTGGCTGAGTGGCTGACATACAAGGGAGGCAGACAGGCAGACAGACAGGCAGACAGGCAGACAGGCAGACAGACAGCTACACACACCCTTCACACGTGTATTTGTTGACAGAATAAGACAGAAGGAGGAAATGTGACTCGGGGCTTCTTTTTTAATCGGTGGCAACAAAATGAACAGTGAAAATGGGACACTTTAAAAAAAAATAACGGGATTACTTTTTAAAAAATGTAACTAAGTAACTAACCGTTATATTGTAAAATGTAACTCGTTAGGTTACTCCGCTACCGCCAAACTAACGTTGTTACGTAATGTCGTTAGTTATAACGCCGTTACACCCAACACTGCCGACATCTTGTATGGCCCATGGATTATATTACACGTCTTCACCTAAGGAGAACCAGAGAGAGAGTGAGGGCGAGCGAGCAGTCCTTTCAGGTGTGACCACCCAGCACAGGTGTGGAGACTTCAGCTTGATGGAGAAGGAATGTACAATATAGGACAATATAATACTAAATTCCCTCTGTGTTTGTAATGATTATTGCCCACTAAACACCAATAAACACATCATGATTATCATTTGTTGTATAGAATTTGTGCGTAAGGCGGAGTTAGGGAGGAGTTTCGCTCCAGATGACGTATTTCCCGTCGCCATCCTCGAGGGACGTCACTTATAATAATAATAATAAACTAATAATAACAAGTGCACTACAACTTTTACACAACCTACCCATGACGATCCTATTACTGTATGTATTGAGATAGATTGTTGTAGGCTACAACAGTTATCATCAAAATAAACCATATCAAAGTGTGCGGGACATTTCTCTCTCAAAATAACAACTTTTCTAGTGTTATTTCTTATCCTGGTAAACATCATGGGTCTGTCTGACAGACAGCGTTCGTCAGATATATTTTCTCTTTAAACAAAACTCTTTGCTCAATCTCATTGTAGGCTATATCCTATAATATATTCAATAAATAGGCTATATTTTTATGACAGATTTACTGGCCTCAACCTCCCGTGTAATATGTATTAGCCTAGACACTTCAGTCAACTCTGCCACTTAACGCAGATCATCTGAGAGAACATTGTGGTCAAGCGAGGATCACTTTGTATTGAGAGAGAGAGGTGCGCTTTCTCTAATTATCCAACAGAAGAGAGAGAGAGAGAGAGAGAGAGAGAGAGAGAGAGGTGGTCAAGCCTATAATATATTCAATAGAAATATATTTGTTATGCCAAATTACAAAACCAAACCCGAGTGGCCCCGTAATGGTCTTGTCCAGTTCCGTCCCGTTCTGATTCTTTTTTTTTTTTTTTTTTTTTTTTTTTGAGACCTATGACATTGTCCTGAAATCTGTTTATTTCCGAGGTTCAGAGAGACCCGAGCATTTAGCTTATTATTTGGCTATTAAAAGTCCATGCGTGCCTCTGCCTTTCATGTGGTGAGGTCTACTCAATCTAACATACTGTCTGCAGCTGTGTGAACTGATTGACAGGCACTGTCAGAAGTCAGAGCGGTGTAAACTTTATCATGTAATTGCGACCGTAGGGAGCTACTTACTGTAGAAACCTCCACCGGCTGTCTGTGAGTGAGTCCGTCACACGTCACACGTCACACTTTTTCCCTGCTTATATCTCCGCACCCGTTGACCCTATCCATGCCAGATTTTACACACACACTCCTTGCCTGCCAAACTACAACCTCCAAGGACCCCCAGAGCCCCAGGTCCCTGGGGGACCCCCAGATGTAAAAAATGACCAAATGTGCAAAAATGACCAAATGACCACCCCAACGGGGCTGCTCACGGGGAATTCCCGGGGACCACCGACTCCTGGTGCTCCAGAACGGATGCAAAAGTGGTGGCGCCCCCAGTGGAGGACCCCCTGCCACTGCAGCGCACATAAAATCCCGTAACTCGGGCTAGGAGCGTCCGGGAGAGCCGGGGCCGGTACCTATTCGTCCGCCAAGGCAACGCGGAGACCCCACCCCTCATTTCTCACATGGCCCTATTGTAGCGCCACCTTCAGGCCGATTTTTAAAACACATTTTTGGACACTGCTCCTACGGTTTTTGCCCTAAAATCCCGAATATCACTACACAGCATGTCTACACTCATGTCATCAACATGGATCAGGAACATTTTGGAAAAACACATTTTTGCCCTATTTGTGGAGATAAGCCACCTACGGTCGCTTATCTCCCGATTAGGGAGTCTTACTGGTGTAGACTTATTATTGTCCAATGCTGCTGGTTGGTTGCCTACCTAGGAATCTATAATATTGACATTAAAACAAAAGCCAGGGAGAAAGGAAAGCTTAGGCTATTTTTTATCTAAAGAGGTAAGTAATTTTCCGTTTGTTTGCAATAGTTGTAGGCTAGAAAGAGAGAGAGAGAGAAAGAGAGAGAGAGAAATGGTCGAGTGAGCTTCACTTTGTATTGTGAGTGTTGCATTGCCGATTAAAATATAATCTCTTTAGGCCTAAGCCTATTTATTAAACCACAATCGAATGTTGTTTACTTTTACTTGCATAATGGGGACACTTTTTTTTATTGTAGGCTATTTTATATTTAGTCACTGGAAAATGTTTCAACATCTGACATTTGTCATTTTTCTTTCTCCAGTCGCCCTGTTGCTCCGTTTTTGTCTTTGGTTAATTTAATTAATTGTTTTGTATTATATAGCCTACCTGCTGAGGCCATCTGTTATTTGATTGATTGAATACTTTAGTCAGTACACATGTACACAAATGTAATCAGCCAGCCTACACACCACCTCACCGACAAGAAGCAACTACAAATATTTCTTTTTTTTTTTTTTTCTTTTTTTTTTGACTGGTCCCCCTCAGCAATGGTGCTGGTTTTGTAGGCCGATAACTCCAAATCAGCCTACAAAACGACATACGCACGTTCCCCATATATTAAATAAAACAATGATTTGTACCGGCTGTTGACCAGTAGTTGGTTCCATGTGTGTCAGATACTTCGCATTATCTGCCATTTATCTAAAGTCAAACTAAACAAACTATACATTTATTGTCTTTTATGAGTTGATGTAGTGTGTGTGTGTGTGTGTGTGTGTGTGTGTGTGTGTGTGTGTGTGTGTGTGTGTGTGTGTGTGTGTGTGTGTGTGTGTGTGTGTGTGTGCGTGCGTGCGTGCGTGCGTGCGTGTGTGTGTGTGTGTGCTGCAGGCTGTAAGCCAGACAGACAGAGTGAAGATGTGACGTATGCTGATGTGAGAGTTAAGCAGCCAGCTGACCACAAGAGTCAGTCTACACACACACACACACACACACACACACACACACACACACACACACACACACACACACACGTGTGGTTGACCACAGCAAACTGTTTGACATGTTTGACACAAACTGTGTTGGCACTTCCTATCATTGCATTTACAGGAAACCATCGTCTAACAAGCTTGTCTGGGTCTACTGTGAAGGTACCTGTCAGACTGCAGGTTGTACTGACTGACACTGGGCTGTAGAATAACTGCTTTCTAGTACCTCTTGGACTTGCGGGGACAGGGATTCATCATCGGCAAAAGGTACATTGACTTAAATATTTATTCTTTGAGATGCGTGACGTGCCAGCATAAGAGATGCAGCAAAAGTGTTGCACAAAGTTTGATGAGGTTTTCCCAAAATGGAGCCATTTTATAGGGCCAAAAGTTGACCATTTACCAAAGCAGTGTAAGAGAAAAAATCTAAAGTGAAGTGGAAAAATAGGAATTGAACCTGAAAGTCTCACATTCTGATCTTGAACTTTGAAAAATACCAAAATCTATTCAAAAAATAAATTCAGTTCAAATGTAACTTTGATTCGCTTCTCTAACACTTTTGAATGTTTTCTTTTCATGTTTCATGTTTCATGTTTGAGTGCTTCTTTTTGTTACCAGCCGGTGTTACTAGCAGTGGTGTAAAGTAACTAAGTACATTTACTTAAGTACTGTACTTAAGTACAATTTTTAGGTATTTGTACTTTACTTGAGTATTTCCAATTTCCAATACTTTCACTTCTACTCCACTACGTCTCGGATCCAAATATTGAACTTTTATTCCAATACAATTATGTGAAAGCTTTAGTCACTAGTTACTTTGCAGATGTAAATTATGATATTATAAAACATACATAAACCACTTTAGTCCTATTTTATACCTTGGCTATTTGAAAATAGCCGATCTACAAGCTCACAATGCGTCGCATCGCAACGCTTTGTGAGCTTGTAGATCTGCTATTTTCAAACATTTTGTACTTTTACTTTTGGTACTTTTAGTACATTTTGATGCCAATACCTTCGTACTTTTACTCAAGTATATTTTGAATTCTGGACTTTTTTTTTTTTTTTAAGATTTGTTTTTGGGCTTTTTGCCTTTATTGGATAGGACAGTAGACAGGAAATGGGGGAGAGACAGGGAGTGACATGCGGCAAAGGTCGCTCGGATCGGGAATCGAACCGGCGACGCCGACAGGCATTGATCCGAAATAACTTTACTATACAGGGAAAAAAAGAAAAAAAATCTGCTTCAAGTAGGATATGAGGGGTCAAACTAGGGTTCATAATTCTGAATGCATTGCAAGCATTTGTTTTGCACGAAAAACATTCCTTGGGCCAAAACGCCCCTCACAAAAGTGTGAAAAGTGATGACTCGTCACTTCATCACTAAACTAAACCATAGTCTTTGTGGGGCCATTTTTAGCCCAAGGATTGTTTTTCGTACCACACAGATGCTTGCAATGGATTCAGAATCATGATTAAGACCTAGTTTGACCCCACATATGTTATTCTTAAAGCAGATTTTTTTTTTTTTTTTTTTGTTCCTGTATAGTAAAGTTAATGGGACACCGACTCTAGCGGCTGATAACAACAATTTAGCTGTGTCTCAGAAAGGGTTATCATAGCAAAATATAATCTACAGACAGGGACGTGCTGGGCCCCTGATTCAGCCTGGGAAAAAGAGTTGGAGAGGCCCTCATTGCGCGTTATAGAGAGAGATCTCTCTCTATAGCGCTGCTGCTATTCAAAGATTTGCCATTTCAGATCATGACAAGTGACAAGCCAGTGGACCAGTTATTGTACATTAGTTATATTTCACTGTTTGTTTTGTATTTATCATTTTAAAAATGATTCAAACTAGTGAAAACAGCCGATCTACAAGCACACAACGCCTCGCACCGCGCGCACCGCGAGGCGTTGTGTGCTTGTAGATCGGCTGTTTTCACTACTTTTGTGCAACGGCCTTGTATGATGAAGCAGGGCTTTACTTTGCAAAAAAATGTATACATTTGAAACTTGGAGATACGAGGTTTCTGGACTCTTAGTGTACCAAACAATGTGTTGGACAATGTGTGCATCGCTCCACTGAGAACAAACAGTGTGTGCAGTGGACAGGTCAGAGGTCAATGTCCTTGTTCTACGGTAGAAATTTTGTTGTTGCAAACCGCTTGTTTTTTGATGTCCAAAACCGCTTGTTTTGCATTCATCATTTAAAAAAATGATTTAAAACTAGTGAAAATAGCAGATCTACAGTACAAGCAGAAGTGAAAATAGCAGATCTACAAGCACTTTAGATCTGCTATTTTCACTAGTTTTGTGCAACAGTCTTATTATTTGATGAGAGAGGGCTTTAATATACAAATAAAATAAAAAATAAAAATGAAATAAACAAGCAAATTTGAAACTGTCTTGTCCATCTCGTACCCGCTGCTCTTGGCACAGCTTTGGCACTTGCCCTGCTTTGAACTTGTGGCAGACACTTCGTCGCCCCTGAAAGCCTTCCCCTGTCGTGCCAGATACGAAATGATGTCAATGAATCAGGTCAAAATGATTGTTTCTTTGTTTATCTAGCGCTCTTATCACGCCTTGTTTATCTGAGACCAAATCAGAGATCAAAATGTGCTTGTAGAACGTTTTTTTTATTTGTTCCATCGCACCGTGCTGGTTATTATAAGTGAGACTCTGAGTTGCCAGGGTCTTGTATTTTGTCAAGCTTTTTTTTCCAATTCTTCCCCCCAGCTATAATATCAGCTATGCATTCCTGTTTTTTGGCAGCTGAAGCTAGTTTAGTTTAGTTTAGTTTAGTTTAGTTTAGTTTAGTGTATCCTCATTAAAAGAAAAACATTTCACATTGAAATCCAACATTTCTTTCTAATTGATCTAAAAGGCTTAGGCTGAAGCTCAAAGCTTTATTATTGCCTATCCTTTCTCCATTTAGATTTAACATTTAACAGTTACAAAGTTCATAACGAATAAAAACTCAAACTGTTGTCATTAATTATTTACATAAAAAAAAAAATATATATATATATATATATATATATATATATATATATATAAATAAAAATAAACGTACGCTGTTCGTAATAGACAAACACATTATTCAATCTTTACATTGAAGACTTCATGTAGTATGCAACAAAACACATACTTTGTTTGTATGTAAACACACACCCACACACACACACCCACACACCCGCAATACATTACTGTATAATAGTAGCAGTACATGCCATCACCTTCCATGGCTTATTATCATACCACTGCCTTTGAAATAATCGGCCATATTCGTATTTCTAGACATCTCCAAGAACAGGTCGATCGCTATCAACATACGTTTTGACGTATAGCTGGCGTTACACTTCAGATCAAAGGCTTGTAGTCCGAGCGTTTCAGGCAAGAATCGTGCACTTTATGAAAGAAGCATGAAATTTGGCACACAGTTAGAACATGCCATATGGAACATTTTTGGCTATAGGGGCATCGCAGATTTGTCTTGGGAAATGTGTGGGAGCCAATTAAAGTTGGGTTCTCATAGACTTTACTATATAGTAAAATAATACACAAAATAAATATGCTTTAAGTAGCATGTGAGGGGTCAAACTAGGTGTTGTTCGGGATTCTGAATCCAATGCAGGCATTTGTTTTGCACTAAAAACATTCCTTTCCGAGAAACGGACGCCAAAAAACTGTGAAAAGTGATGACTCATCAATAAACCATAGTTTTATCACTTTTATGGTGTCCGTTTTTAGCCCAAGGAATGTTTTTCCTGCAAAACAAATGTTTGCATTGGATTCAGATTCATTTTTTGTATTATTTTACTCTATAGTAAAGTCTATGAGAGCCCAACTTTAATTGGCCCCCACAAGTTTCCCAAGACAAATCTGCGATGCCCCTATAGCCAAAAATGTTCCATATGGCATGTTCTAACTGTGTGCCAAATTTCATGCTTCTTTCATAAAGTGCACGATTACATCAAAATACTGCCCGAAACGCCTGCACTATTGGTTGTGGGCAGGATCTGTATATCAGCAGGCAGAAACCTTGTATCTCCAAGTTTCAAGTGTGTATGTTGTTGTTTTTTTGGTCAATAAAAGCCCTACTTCATCATTCAAAAGTGTCGCACAAAAGTAGTGAAAATAGCTGATCTACATGCGAGGCGTTGTGTGCTTGTAGATCGGCTATTTTCTATATTATAAAATCGTTTTTAAAAATTTAAAATTGTTTCTTTTTATTTTCTTTTTTTTGGACATACAAGGTTTCCACCCGACAACAACGATATAGGAAATTGCAATGATGCAAGTTTTGATAGGATCTGAGTTTTTTTTATTCTACCTCTGCCTCCTCACGTCTCTCCGTCTTCACCTCTGAATCGTCCTCGCGTCTCTCTGGTGTTGGTTGTCTCCTCTCCGGCCTCTCTTTTGGCCTCCTGAAAGGTGGCCAAATTAAAAAAATAGCAGATCTACAAGTTCGCAGCGCAGCACTTGGTGCCACGCTGTGGGCTTGTAAATACTGTCACCTATATGAAACACCACATAAGAAAATTTACAAGAAATGTAATAAAAACACGAAAATATAAATTAAAGAAAAATGCTGCAGCCAAAAAGGTCTCTATTTGGTCTCTAATGACCAAACAGCATTATTTTGATTGACAGGGAAGGTCCCGGATCCAATGAAATAGGTGCCGCATCCAATCTAAGAGGTGGGGGAAAATGTTCCCCCTCAAATTAAGCACATGCCCTACTCATATCTCTGCCTATCCATGCCAAACTTTGCACACACAATCCTTGGCTGCCAAACCACAACCTTATTTCTCACATGCCCCTCTTCTACTGCCACCATGAGGCCGATTCTTGCAAAACACATTTTTGGACACTGCTCCTACACATTTTTCCCTAAATCACGCAAAGTGCTACACGGTATGTCTAGAGTCATATCATCAACATGGATCTGTCCCATTTAGCGCCACCATCAGGCTGATTTTTGCAAAACACATTTTTGGATACTGCTCAAACAAATTATTTGACACATTTTGCCCAATGGCACTTACAGGCCTATTTCTGTATACATGTGGCCTCTGGGCAACTGATTTTCACCCTTGGTATAATAAAGGTATCTATCTATATCTATCTACTCCCCCAGGATCGATTTTCAGGGGCGTCACAAGGGGGGAAAGTGGGACTGACTTTAGCTATTGACAAATAGCAGATATACAAGCTTACAGCGTGGCACCGAGTGCCGCGCTGCAAGCTTGTAGATCTGCTATTTTTCTCGTGAAAGTGTGTGGTTACGTATACGTCTGGCTTTGGGTTAGGTCTGGCTTTTTTTATCCGGTAGCACAGCGCGGTATCAGGATGTCTCTGCAACTGTATAAACTGCGCTCTCATAACTATGGCTGCACCGCTGTTGCACAACTGAGCGTGTGTGTGTGAGTGTGTGTGTGACTGTGCTGTGTGTGGCTGGCTGCTGTGGTGTGTGCATGCATGCGCTGCTCGAGCAGAGCGGAGCTGCGGAAGACATCGTTGAAACAGTCCACATACACTTTTGTGTATTCTAATAATAATAATAGACATTGTGTGAAAGTTGTAGCTCTAATAGCCTGTACGCCTGCTGCCTGATTTAGCAGCGGCCGTCAGTTGTGTTTTCCAACGAGGCTCCGATGTTTATTTGTTCCATCATTAGAACAGTGCTTGCTACAATGTCTTTTATACGTTATATAAAGACAGTTGGACTCCGTTCTTAACACCAAATGAGAAAAAAAGGCTGCTGCAGCAATTAAGCTTGTTTATAATGGTGTGCTGCGGGCTGTGTCGGTCTCCAATTGTCAATTATGTATCGGGCTTTGGGTCTGTCCCGGGCTGAAGCCGGGTTCACTTTTTTAGGCCCGATCTAAGCTCTAACGCGACGCGCACTGAAGGCTACATGAATACGTAACGGATGTACAGTACTTGGCAAGAAGTACTGTATATACTGTACTGTATCTTATGGCAAGACATAACTGAAGGCTGTCACAACGTTTTGTTGGGTATATGCATTTTGTAACATATACTATTAGTAGTCTACATATTGTGGACTATACATAGGACTTTTCTGGGATAGGAGCTGGCAGATATTTACATAGGCCTATTCAGGGAGGCCATGAAGGCCATGGCTCAGTTTGGCCTTGTGCCCCTCAAAACAATGGCATGCCCTGAGGCCACAGTGGCCTTAATACTCCAGCTGACTGTACCACTTATCCCTATAAACTTCTTTTCCTTTTCTTATATTTTGGAAAACATTTTAAAATACTTCAAATAGCCGATCTACATCGGCAGGAGTCATTAACATGTCATGGACAAGCGTGTCTGTCCGTGGCACATTTAGTATTTTGGTTATCATGTGTAAATAATCTATCCTGAAAATTCTATAATAATAATAATACTAATAATAATACTAATAATAAAGTATTTGTTTTAATTATTTTGGGGACTGGTAAAGTGTCGGAATGATTAATATGTTGTGTTGGCTACATGATTGCATCAGGTGAGGATGCAATGCAAGACAAGACAAGACAAGACAAGACAAGATGTTTGCTAATACTTGTTCCACTGGTATACCTTACTTACATCACACCACTTACGCACTGTCTTTCTCATCAACATAATATTACTTGTTCACTGTGTGAATTAACACAGGATTGACCCTGCCAGCATATACATTTTACTGGACTGTTACATGTTTATTAAGCTACTACTATCTTTCAACCACAACTGAGATCAGTAGACTGCGTTTGGCAAAACACAAAAGAATAAAACAATATTTGTTGATGGGACAATGAATTGCAAAAACTATGCCGTGATATTGAAGAAAGGGAACTTGGAAAGACTCTTGCTGACTTTTCAAGAAAAGTCTCGTTTTCCACCACAGATTCACTTCCACATTTACTCATGCGAGCGGCCAAGCAGCAGCACAGCAGAGAGACGTGAACAGCAGACAGAGGGGAGGTGAGATTTGTATTTCTGTGACAAAAATAAATTATTGATCAAAATGTCGATCACAAGCTGACATGGTGATGACCCTTGTACATGTTGTGAGATCAGCTATCTGAAATACCGGTGTTCAAAAATGTTTTGCAAAATAGTAAAAAAAAAAAAAAAGGAAAGAAAAGTTTGGTGATATTGAACTAAATTAAACTGATATATAAATGTTTTAAGACCCCATCTTTAAAAATGACATCGGCAAGGGATCATCAACATGTCCGTACACGGACAAACTTGTCTGTGGCAAGACTTGTCCATGTCCGTGGCACATTCTTTTTTTTTCCATTTTCACCCAGTGCCAATTGCCTACAGTATGTACCGGTAATCCTGGGCACTGCTCTCCCTCTTCCGCGCCTGGGGAGACAACGGACACACCTCATGCTTCCTTCAATGCATGGGTAGTCCAAGTTGTTTCTTTTCACCTGACAGGGGGGATTTCCCTAGGATGGACGTAGCATGTGGAAGGATTCATAGGGGTGTAACGATACATTTTAATAGCGATTCGATACATATCACGATACATGGTTGACGATACGATACATGGACGATATTGGTTAATTCATGGCGATACGATACGATTCAATGATTTAAAATCGATATAGTAACTATTTAGCAAAGAAATTAAATCTGTGTGCAAGGTGTGGATAGTGCAGGTTTTTAAGGGAAACATGTATTATTATGGATATAAATAAGTAAACACAGTGATTATCTGCCAAATACATGGACATTGTATATTGACAAACCTGCACCTTGACATGAACCCAGAGATTACACACATTTATCTATAGACCAGTGTAGCTATAAGGAAAAGTAATTAAACCCCTCCTTTTTATTTTTTCTTCTTAAAAATGATAAATACAATGCACAAGTAGGTAGTATCGATACAATCGATTCTTTGCAGTGCCGATTCGATACGATACAAAATAAAATGGTACGATTCGATTTTAGCTGTTTTCTGGGCTGGGCTCATTTGGTGTGTGTGTAACTTTTTCTAAATGCAAACAGGGATTTCGGCCTCTAGAACGGATATTTTTGTAAACGGAAAAATAAGTGAAGGTTTATGAAAATATCCGATTTAGTCGACCTGTGTAGAGCAGGGGTTTTAAGTGGGTGACGGGGCACCCTGGTGCCGCGACGGCAGTCCAGGGGTGCCACAAGTTAATTTGATAATATTTGGAATTTATTTGGACACTAAAAAATATTGAGTATCATTTTAAACTTGAAGTACAAAATTATTTTCAGTCAGTTCTAAGCAAAATGGCTATATCTCAATGTTTTCCTCGCAACATAATCGTTAAAATATGCTACGGACCCACTTTGAAAACAAATGAGGTGCGGACTGCGGAGGCAATCTATAAGCTTGTTCTTTTTTAATGTAAGTGTGTGTTGTGGTGTGGTGCTCAGTATATCAAATCAAACATAAAACTAAAATATAACAGCCCTGCCAATTTATCTCAGTGCTGTGTTGACACGATGGATTGTGTGTTGGACTGGTGACTGGTTCTGTGACCAATGCCGCCCATCAATGCAGATTCATTTTACTGGGGACCCCCACGAGTCCACGGACCTATAAGCTTGTTCTTTTTTATGTAAGTGTGTGTTGTGTTGTGTTGTGTTGTGGTGCGCTATTTCTCAGTAGCCTATATCAAAGCAAGCGAAACGCATAACATAAAACATTGTATTTTGTATTTTTATTTATTTCTATATAAATATATAGTTCACTTGTTTATTTTGTATAGCAGGTGTGTAGAATAGCCTACTCTGCCATCCACTAGACTTAGATAGCTTTTTTTAAATATACTTTCATAGTTATACTTAGTTATATAGTGCTCAGTTTTCTACGAAGGGTGCTTACGGCCCCAGGCGCCCCTTGCGGGAAAGGTGTTTGCTTCTAAAATCCTCCTGCAGGAGACCTTACGATGGGTTTCCTGGAGCCATTCGTAAGGTGTGCTCTCAACCATCGTCTCAGCCATTTGGTTCCATTGTACACTCTCACACCGGTTTCCCGAAAGCCCTCGTAGCTCTTGATTGACAGGTGCCTGCGCAAGCTTTTTGGGTCTCTACGACCATGCCTGAGCTTACGAAGGCTCAAAATCGCTTTGGGAAACGCGGCCATTATAATAACTAGAAGTTTGGCCCGAACAGTAATGTTGAAGCTACTGCCTAGTTGTGTTCATGTAGTGAGTAAGGAAGGTGTTGGTTTGAGCAATGAGTATGTGCACTTGTTCCCTTTTAGTCGGGTCAATTTGATCAGACATACGGTATGGAGTGGTATATTTTGGGGGGACTTCCGTCTCCTAACTCGGCCCATGAACCACTCACCATCTTGGTTCACACATCCAATAGTTCAAGGGGACCAGACCCAGGTGTCAATACCAGTTTTGTAGCTGTAACTCATTCTAACGGTGAGTTAAACAAGGCAGAAATTGCCATGACACTATTTATGGAATGTCACTTCATGTGTTTTGGGTCAACAGGGGGTCAAATGGATAGCCTACTTTACCCAGAAAAGAAAGAAACATAGGGCAAGCGTGTGGACCCCTTTGAGTACTAAACAGTTTTCTGTAATGTTGGCCATTAATTTGCATATTTTGGAATAGACTTAACCCTAATTACATTAAAAATGCCTTAATCACATTGTCTGATCTTCAGAACATAGATAGTCAGTTTTGCTTGCCTTGTTACAGAGTTATTGAAAGGGATATTTCACTTAAATAAAAAAACAAACATTTAGTTTAAATGAAAACACCTATCCTTTTTTCTGGTGACTCCTGACGCCCTCCTAAAACACAAACAGGTATTGTTTTTTTTTCGATTACTTTTTTCCTATATTTTTAATATTTTTTGGGGGAAATAAAAAATAATAGGAATTTGGTGCTCAGGAATTAGGAGGGTGTCAGGAGTCACCAGAAAAAAGGACGGGTGTTTTCATTAAATCTATCATGGTTAAAATGGAGTTTGAAGTTACAATGGGTTTGTATAGGAAGGGGGCGTATCTGATAAAACGAATATCAAATGTATAAATCTAAACTGAATCAAGCAACTCAAAAACTGTCCTGGGTGTTCCCAAAAGCCTGATTATACGATACAATTACCCCCCAAAATTTGAAAGTATTCAAATTTTATAGTACAAAATGTACATTTCGGGAGCCACCAAACACGATCGCAGGATTATTTGATGCTTGAGCCTTCACATCCCTCGACTGAGTTTGGAAAGACAGCTTTCAAATTTTGTGCTTCACATTCATGGAATACCTTACAGGTTTCACTTAAATATAAATCCCTTGTTCCACTAAGCCGTTTTAAATCAGACATATCAACCTTGGTCAATCTAAATTGTACTTGTTTTACCTGAGGTTGAAAATTACAGAAATGTATGGGATGGAATTATTTTGATAATTTTGTGAAATGTATTGTAATCTGTAAATGCATTGTAATCTGTAAATGTATTGTAATCTCGGCACTGCTGAAAAAGAGGGCACCAGCCCTCAGTCTGTTACCGAGAATTAAATAAAGGTTGAAATGGAAAAAAAAATGAAATGAAACTTTGTTATGCAAATTAGAAGGTCAAAAACTCAAAATGTTGCTTGGGTACCAGGTTTTTCAGATTTGGCACCCTTGAATTATGTAAAATGGCCTGGTACCCCACTTCTACCCCCAAATGCCTCTAAAAATCAAATTTTTCTGAAATCCCACCCGACTATTTAGCATAACAAAGATAAATTACACCAACGTACGTCTTGTTCCTATAATTTTATTTTTACCTTGCACAGAGAGAGCATGTGGTTGGCTGCAGCTGCACTGTTTGACACACAAACATTTCCTATTAGCAAAGCATGGTCTGTGGTTGGCATCTCTAGGCTGGTTTGCTGGTGGGCTCATTTCTCTCCGAGGTTAACAGCATCCTCACGCTAGCAGCATGTTAGTTAGCTGGCACGCTAACTCGTCTGCTCTGCTCTGCTGAACCCTAGGCGCCCTACAGACAGTTGCGACAGCTATCGTGTTATCGTGAGATCCAATGCATTGTCAATGGAAGGTTGTTTGGTTTTTTGTCGTTGCCGTGTCTCTTGGCCAAAATACAGCCTGTGGTTGAGCTAGAGACACGGCAACGACAAAACACCAAAGAACCTTCCCTGACAATGCATTGGACCTCCCCCCCCTCTTTCTCAGACGTCACGGAGAAGATGTTTCACGCATATGTGTGAGTCCGGCCCAAGGCAAAAACCATGTAAAATGTCACAGCTTGTCCGTGTGTAGACTTGAAGCCGCGTGTGTACCCATTTTTACAGTCTATGGGTTGGTTCCCTTGACACATCACACCCCAAAAAGCCCCCGGGACTAAATCCTCTGAGAAGCTGTAAAATAATCACTTTAGATAGATATATATATGTTACAGTATGTTTGAGAAACCAGTACGTTCATTGTAAGAGCGCTTGTTTTGTCGTTCACCACACACCAATCACCACCAGGTGGTGTACGACAGCCATTCACTCATACTCTATGCATTCACTAGTGAAGGAGCTGACGTCACTCGTTTGCGACTATATTTGCGACTCTATTTACTAGCCTAGCCTAGCCTAGCCTAGCTTAGCCATTAGCTCCATTGTAGTCACTTGGACAGGGCGTTTATCGTGCGCTTGCCCAGGCCTTACGGCCTGGGCATAAATATAACGATTGCATTCACCACGGCTTCGTAACTCGCGCGGCCGGCCCTGACCCGCTCTTCGCGGCCACTCACACCTGCGGTGCTCGGGGGCGAAGAGCAGGACCAAGGTCCGCTGGCCTGCGCGCCGCTTGCAATGTCGTGGACACTGGAGGCGAGCGGCTCCGCCTGGAAGACGTTGCTGTGGGCGACCGCTTGTTCCGCCCCGTGCTACACACCGAGTGCTACGTTTCTCGAACGTGCTGTTTCACTAACAAACGGTGACATATACACTTGCTCTTGCTTGGATGTTTACTAGTTTCTCAGTAGGTTTTTTTTTCCCATTTTTGGGGGGTACAGGTTGCACATTGTCTGTCTACCTGATGTACTGTAAACTAGCTTTTATATTGTGTAAAGTGTATCACTTTGGAGCTATTAGGTATTTGTGGTGTATCATGGGTGTTCTATTTGTGTTATTGGTGTCTTGTATAATATATGAGCAGCAAAGATCGTGTAATTTTTATTTCTGCCAATTGGCCAGTTCCCACTTGTAAAAGAGACTGCGTCTCAATGTGTTTTTACTGGTTAAATACATTTCATTGTTCCTACATCCCATTAGTCAGAATCTTGTGAATGTTAACCTGGTAAAAATACTATGCCTAAACCTAAACCTAACCCTAACCTCAGTAAAACTATGCCTAAACCTAACCCTAACCTCAGTAAAACTATGCCTAAACCTAACCCTAAAACCTAACCCTAACCAAATTAGGACTAATGAAATGTAGGACTAATGAAATGTAGGGCAGTCCCCAATGATACAATGGGTATAGCATAACAAAGTACGTCTTGCTTAAGGTGCCGGCAACACTTGTGTGTATGGATCTTTTTCTAAACTTTTTTTTTGTTTGGAGCTTTCAGCCACACGCAAACAGTGATTTCGGCCTCTAGAACGGATCTTTTTGTAAATGGAAAAATAAGTGAAGGTTTATGAAAAGATTTAGTCAACCTGAGTAGACATGTAAACCACAGCTTTTGAGAAATGGTGATGTCACACTACTCATTCGCGCATGGTCATTATAATAACTAGAAGTTCGGCCCGAACAGTTATGTTCATATGTTAGCTACTGTATGAATGATGCATGTGGACAATTGGGTATTTATGCATATGGGCAGTTGTTGATGGAAATGAGATTTGTTGTTAGATGTTGATAGATGTCATGGTTTATTGTCACTTTGCAAATATAGGACAGTGTTTGTTGCAACATAGGCCTATATACAAACTAGACATGACATGAAGTCATGATATAATCACCTGCACTTGTTTTCGCATACAAAGAATAATAAATTACACCAACATACGTCTTGTTCCTATCATCTTTGCCTTGCACACACACACACGCACACGCACACGCACACGCACACACACACACACACACACACACACACACACACACACACACACACACACAGCATGTGGTGGGCTGCAGCAACTGCTTGACGCACAAACTGTGTTGACATTTCCTATGAGGAAACCATCGTCTAGCTAGCTTGTCTGGTGGGTCTGCGGTTGGCGTGTCTATAGGCTTGTTTGCTGGCAGACGGCTTCGTTTCTCATCTCTCTCTGGCTCCTATGCCGGTAAATACCACCGAGTTAACAACAACCTGGAGTCAGCATGCCAGCTGTGGTGGAATTCAGATCAATCAATAATCATAATAAAATGAGGAGACAAGACAACTATATTAGGTGGTGGTGTGGTCAAGTTTATTTAACATGATATCATGGACAGAAGTACAGTTTAACACTCTTGGGCAGTGGTAAAGTAGTTCTGCTAAGAAGAATGGTCAGACACTAGAGTTATACTGTGTGGCTTCAAGGCCTCTGGAACGAACTGTACCATAACAAGATAGGCTTTACCAAAACAATAGTTACTGAGGCCTACTGAAGACCTCTCGACTCCTAACTATCAAGTATTAGTATCATCATACAGACCTAGATATTAATATAATCAATGAATACATTATCTACTCTATAACGTCACACATAATCAATCATGATAATCTCTAATCTACTGCACAGCTAACTAACATGCTAGCCTGAGGATGCTGATAACCTTTTTACCGGAAGCATGTCACTATTTCTACAAGTCATCTTTTTGACAACTAAACCTAACCCAAACCCTAACCCTAACCTCCGTAGGGTGAGTAGCTGACCTGCCAACGCTCCGTTGTCGAAATGATGGGCGTTCGCAAAAGCGAGATTTCCCCCTGCTGATCGCCTGCTTTGACAAACTGCTACAGCTACACTAAGGCTGCTAATCACGGCCTGCTGCTTCTCCACAGACTGTAGTCTGTGGACTCCACGGTCTCGACCCGCATTTTTACATAACTAGAAGTTCAGCCCGAACAGTTATGTTGCAGCTACTGTTGATGCATGATGTGGACAATTGGGTATTTATGCATATGGACAGTTGTTGATGGAAATGAGATAGCATTTGTTGTTAGATGTTGTTATATATCATGGTTTATTGTCACGTTGTAATATAGGACAGTGTTTGTTGCAACATAGGCCTATATACAAACCAGACATGACATGAAGTCATGATATAATCACCTACACTTTTTTTTTAGCATAACAAAGAATAATAAATTACACCAACGTAGTCTCATATTTGCCTTGCACACACACACACACACACACACACACACACACACACACACACACACACACACACACACACACACACACACGCGCACACGCACACGCACACACACACTCACACTCACACAGCATGTGGTGGGCTGCAGCAACTGTTTGACATGCAAACTGTGTTGACATTTCCTATGAGGAAACCATCGTCTAGCAAGCTTGTCTGGTGGGTCTGCGGTTGGCGTGTCTATAGGCTGGTTTGCTGGCGGGCAGCTTCGTTTCTCATCTCTCTCTGGCTCCTATGCCGGTAAATACCACCGAGTTAACAACAACCTGGAGTCAGCATGCCAGCTGTGGTGGAATTCAGATCAATCAATAATCATGAGAAAATGAGGAGACAAGACAACTATATTAGGTGGTGGTGTGGTCAAGTTTATGTAACATGCAGTGCTTAATTTGTCAATGAAAAGGTGGGGGATCCTGGGTTTTGTGTGCACACGCGCACATGCACGCACATGCACGCGTGCACGCACACCTGCACGCACATGCATGCACACCCGGTGCACATTTTCCGAATACACTAAGTATTATTGCGGAATCAACAGTAATATCTATAATAGGCCTATATTAAGTTATATTACCTTTTTTTAACCCGTAAAAGAAAATAGATGTATGACATCTGTTTAGCCAGCTCCTTTTAAAACAGAATCCAATTTATTGGAAAAATACGTCTCCAATCTGTCATACAAACTTTATTTGACAGCTGTGATCAGTGCATTTACCAGACATTTAAACTGTCAGTAATTTTACCCCATGCTCTGTATGGTCTGCTCTTTCCCCTACACCCTACCCCTCAGAATAAAGGGATAGGGGTTTAAGTCAGTAGTGAGGTTAATAAATCACACAAGGATAGACCCCTGTAGATAGACCCCCTGTAGTAACTCTGAGGACTCTGAGCAACCCCCTGTTGAAGACCCCTGCCTATATTATCCTGGCTTAAATAATAAATATTTTCTTTCTGGATTCTGGCTAAAAAGTGTATTTTAGACGTGAGGTGGGGGGGGCTCTAGCTGGGTGTTCCCACTAAGGGTCTTTCAGCTCCCTAAACCAGTCTGTTTCGGTGAGTACACGTCAAAGTGTAGTTTTATTTCAAGGTTCAAGGTTCAAGGTTCAAGGTTCAGTTTCATTTGTCTCCCAGGGGAGAAATTTGTCTTGGAGACAGAGTCACAGCTGCATACATATAAACACTTAACAGAAAAAAACAAAAACAAAAAAGAAACTCAAAAAAAAAAGACAGCCAGAAAAATACACATACAACCCATAGAGCCTGTCCTCAATTAGTTATGTGTCTATCAATTATTTTGATTGACAGAGGAACAAACGAGTGCTTATATCTATTATAGTAGCATGTTGGGGTCCTAAATCTCCTGCCCGATGGCATTAAATCGTACTCTGGTTTCAGAACATGCAAGGGGTCGGACAAAATGTTCCGAGCTTGTCTTACTACTGCTTGCTCAAAGATGGCTTGAGGGGTGATCGGGGGGGTGGCCATACCCATGATCTTCCCTGCCATATTTGCCAGTCTAGCTATTTGAGACTTGTATGCAACAGTCAAGTTACCAAACCAGCTAGACATACCATATCTCAGGATGGATTCAATACTAGCCCTATAGAAGGTCAACATAATATTTACACTGACTCCAAAAAGCCTTAGTCTTCGAAGAAAGTGTAGACGCTGGTGTATCTTAGAGCATAAGGTTGTAACATGCAAGTGCCAACTCAGATCCTGATCAATCTGCACTCCTAGGTGCTTATAGGAGGCGACCTGCTTGATGTTATGGTCATGAACACTAATCATGCTGTGGTCTCCTATGGACCTGGGGTCTACTATGACCTCCTCTGTCTTATTTACATTTATTTTCAGATGATGTTGATCACACCACTCTATGAATCTGTCTACTCCAGATGTATGGCTGAGGATGTTAGAGTCACTATTGAGCAGGCTGAGTATCACAGTGTCATCTGAAAATTTAATAAAGAATTGATCAGGATGAGAACTGACACAATCATCTGTGTACAAAGTAAAAAGAAAGGAGGAACTAACTGTTCCTTGGGGCACCCCTGTACTCCCATATGTCTCCTCGGAGAGCACAGAGTTAAATCTCACCCTCTGTGGTCTCCTGGAGAGGAAGGAGAAATACCATTTTATAATAAAGGGGTTTACATTCAGCTGTGCTAACTTACGCAGCAGAATATCTGGATGAATCGTATTGAATGCAGAAGAAAAATCTATAAATAATAGTCTAGCGTATGCTACCTTACCCTCTAGCTGTTTCAGAGTGAGATGTGCTACTGTAGAGATTGCATCGCATGTACTGCGTTTCTTTGCATAAGCAAATTGATACTGGTCTAATCGAGGTCCTACCTCCTTTCGGAGTTCCTCCGTCAGAATCCTCTCCAGTGATTTCACTACATTTGATGTTATAGCTACAGGCCTATAATCGTTATCCTCGACCGGACATGCTTTTTTAGGGATAGGGACTATTACTGACCTTTTCCAGAGCTCTGGTACTGTATGCGAGTCTAAAGAGAGCTGGAAAAGCCTATGCCACGCTGGGGCTAGTTCCTCAGCACATGTTTTTAACAGAGAGGCATGCATGCCGTCTGGTCCTGTAGCTTTATTTGTCTGTATGGTTTTAAACACTTTACACACTGTGTCCAGCTCTATAACCAGTCTGTCATTATTAGCATCACAATTCAGTTCATTAATGACTTGATCACATCCCGTAGAAGTATCACATTCGAAACGCATAAAGAAGTTATTAAGTTCATTTGCCCTGGCACTCTCATCTAGAGCAGCAATAGGCTTTCTCTCTGATTTCATGTTTGTCATCTCCCTGATGGAGTCCCAGAGTCTTTTTGTGTTCGAGTTGGCCAAGTCCTGTTCTGCTCGTTCCTTATATTTCCTTCTGGATTCTTTCATTTGTATATTCAGTTCTTTCTGTGCAGCCTTCAATGCAGCCGTGTCTCCTGAACTGAAGGCCACTTTTTTCCTCCGTATACACTCCTTGATTTCATTTGTGAGGTACGGTTTATTATTTGGAAACTTTGTCACAGTTTTCTGTGGCACTATCATGTCAACACAGAAAGAAATGTACGCGGTAACAGCTTCAGTAGCTGTGTCAATATTAGCCTCCTCAAAGAAGGTGTCCCAGTCCGTACACAGGAAGCATCCTTTCAGTGTCTCAGTTGTGTCCCTAGACCACACATGTACAGTCTTTTTCAGCGGCTTACTAGATTTATATATAGACCTGTATGTCGGCAGAAGATGTACAGCGTTATGGTCGGACATTTTTACCTTTTCATCCTCAGAGTTGCCTAGTGGGGGTCTGGCCCTAGCTATATATGCCCCCTTAATGTTCCCGTAACACTTATCCAGGATTTTCTCCTTTCTTGTGTTGCATTTAACATACTGCTGGAATCCTGGCAGAAATGTCTCCAGGTTACAGTGATTCAGGTCGCCCAAAACCAGCATGGTCGCGTCTGGCTTGTCCTGTAGGTGCCGATGCACACAGTCCGCGATCCTAGTCGCTGCTCTGGTGGCATTTGCATCTGGTGGAACATATACAACACATACAAAGATGTTAGAAAACTCCCTTGGCAGGTAGTATGGTCGTAGCGTGATGCATAGCAGTTCGAGATCGGGATTGCATATCTTGTCTCTGACCGCAACGTTGTTGCACCAGTTATCTCTGATGTAAACACAGAGCCCTCCAGCTGATAGCTTATTGGAGCTAGCCCTTCTATCAGAGCGGATTAGCGTAAATCCCTCTATTTCTACCAAACTATCCGGCACTTCCTCATTGAACCATGTCTCGGTGAAAACCAACAACTCCGACTCACGGTACTCAAAGCTGACCTTAGTTTGTGTCCGTAGTTCGCCCATCTTTTTCCTCAGCGACCGTGCGTTGCACAACAGTATGGATGGTAGCGGTAGCTTAGCCGCATTCCGGACCCGCTGTCTAACGCCGCCTTTCCTGCCTCTTCTCCTGGCCCGTACGGGTTGCCGCAGCAGCTCCCTGGGGACACAGCTCAGCAGGCTCGGCGATGGTGGTATACTGTCCTCTCGAAGTTGCAGCATATCAGTCCCGCTGTACACCAGGCGTTCACCAGCAGCGCCGTACATCAGGCACTCCACAGCCCAGTTGCTGCTGGCCAGGATTAGCCATACCACGAGTAGGCACTGCATCCTCCGCCAGTTCATTCCTCTCGTCAACATTTCGTAGTCCAAAATAATACTACACGCTCTCATAGGTGCAGTGTATGACAGACATAAAGTAACAAAAAGTCACTTAGGCAAAAAAAGAAAATAACGTTAACAAAAAAAGACAAACAAATGCAGCTGGGCTCCTCTCCGTGTCGCCGCAGAGCAGCGCCACCGGAAGTATTTATTAACAGGGGAGAGGCTGAGCAGTGAGCACTGAGCACATAACGTTAACGACCAGAGCTCGTCCAGTTTGTTTGGCTAACGTGAAGGCTAGGCTACGCTAACTGGCTAACAGCAACAGTCAGTGCTTGAGAATTGAATGTGCTGCGGGTGATATGCTTTATCATAACGTGCACAAAACCGTGCTTTAAATGTAAACGTCGCATGATCCACACATGTAAGCGTGCCGGGCTGCGGGGCTGGTTACAGGTCTGTCCCCCTCACGGCTCCCGGCCGTTTGACAGCATTCAGCACAGCACAGCGCAGCGCAGCTGAATCTGATCCAGTCAACGGCCGCGTCATAACTGTGCGCAAGTTGCTGCGCTGACAGACCTACAAGCCATATTGCATCTCTGGTTGATATGGGTGGATAGCTTGTAGATCTGTTCTTTTTGTGCAGGGAAGGTCCCGGATCCTTGATTCCAAATCGAATAGGTGGCGGATCCAATCAAATAGGTCCCGGTCCGTAAAAGCGAGGTAGCGGAACAAGATCCGGCTTGTTCCGGCACAAATTAAGCACTGGTAACATGATATCATGGACAGAAGTACAGTTTAACACTCTTGGGCAGTGGTAAAGTAGTTCTGCTAAGAAGAATGGTCAGACACTAGAGTTATACTGTGTGGCTTCAAGGCCTCTGGAACGAACTGTACCATAACAAGATAGGCTTTACCAAAACAATAGTTACTGAGGCCTACTGAAGACCTCTCGACTCCTAACTATCAAGTATTAGTATCATCATACAGACCTAGATATTAATATAATCAATGAATACATTAACTACTCTCTAATCTCTAATCTCTAATCTACTGCACAGCTAACTAACATGCTAGCCTGAGGATGCTGATAACCTCGGCGGTGTTTACCGGAAGCGTGTCGCTATTTCTACAAGTCATCTTTTTGACAACTAAACCTAACCCAAACCCTAACCCTAACCTCCGTAGGGTGAGTAGCTGACCTGCCCACGCTCCATGGTCGAAATGATGGGCGTTCGCAAAAGCGAGATTTCCCCCTGCTGAATCGCCTGCTTTGACAAACTGCTACACCAAGGCTTTTAATAACGGCCTGCTGCTTCTCCACAGTCTGTGGACTCCACGGTCTCGACCCGCATTTTTACATAACTAGAAGTTCGGCCCGAACAGTTATGTTGTAGCTACTGTATGAATCATGCATGATGTGGACAATTGGGTATGTATGCATATGGGCAGTTGTTCATGGAAATGAGAATTTGTTGTTAGATGTTGTTAGATATCATGGTTCATTGTCACGTTGTAATATAGGACAGTGTTTGTTGCAACATAGGCCTATATACAAACTAGACATGACATGAAGTCATTAGATAATCAGGTGCACTTGTTTTCTTTAGCATATAAAGAATAATAAATTACACCAATGTACAGTCTTGTTCCTATCATCTTTGCCTTGCACACACACACACACACACACACACACACACACACACACACACACACACACACACACACACACACACACACACACACACACCTCACACCTCACCTCACCTCGGATGGTTTCTGAACGGAGAGATCTTTGATATTGTACAGATGACAACACCACCACCAAAAGACTGCAACATGCAGTATAGTGTCTAGTATACAACACACACGCACGCACGCACGCACGCACACACACACACACACACACACACACACACACACACACACACACACACACTGTAATGGAGGGTTCTTATAGGATTGTATAGGAGCTAGTTCAATTGTGGGGTAAGCTTAAAGGAGTAGTTCACCCCCAAAATGACGTTTTTTCTATTGATTAGTCACGCCATGGAGACTAGAGTTCAAAAATATTTTTTGTTTTTTGTCGCATTCCTAAGACAAAAATGTGATAACAACTAGAAAATGTGCAATTTGTGAAATTGCGAGTGTGGTTGCCCGCCCTGCCCCGGCACGAGTCGCGGGGATGCGCCGCCGGGACCCTGAGCAAAACGCAGGGGTCCGAGGGAGACGCACACACACACACACACACACACACACACACACACACACACACACACACACACACACACACACACACACACTCACACAGCATGTGGTGGGCTGCAGCAACTGTTTGACACGCAAACTGTGTTGACATTTCCTATGAGGAAACCATCGTCTAGCAAGCTTGTCTGGTGGGTCTGCGGTTGGCGTGTCTAGGCTGGTTTGCTGGCGGACGGCTTCGTTTCTCATCCCTCTCTGGCTCCTATGCCTGTAAATACCACCGAGTTAACAACAACCTCGAGTCAGCATGCCAGCTGTGGTGGAATTCAGATCAATCAATAATCATGAGAAAATGAGGAGACAAGACAACTATATTAGGTGGTGGTGTGGTCAAGTTTATATAACATGATATCATGGACAGAAGTACAGTTTAACACTCTGGGCAGTGGTAAAGTAGTTCTGCCAAGAAGAATGGTCAGCCACTAGAATTATACTGTGTGGCTTCAAGGCCTCTGGAACGAACTGTACCATAACAAGATAGGCTTTACCAAAACAATAGTTACTGAGGCCTACTGAAGACCTCTCGACTCCTAACTATCAAGTATTAGTATCATCATACAGACCTAGATATTAATATAATCAATGAATACATTAACTACTCTATAACGTCACACATAATCAATTGTGATAAACTCTAATCTACTGCACAGCTAACTAACATGCTAGCCTGAGGATGCTGATAACCTCGGCGTTGTTTACCGGAAGCGTGTCGCTATTTCTACAAGTCATCTTTTTGACAACCAAACCTAACCCAAACCCTAACCCTAACCTCCGTAGGGTGAGTAGCTGACCTGCCGACGCTCCGTTGTCGAAATGATGGGCGTTCGCAAAAGCAAGATTTCCCCCTGCTGAATCGCCTGCTTTGACAAACTGCTACACCAAGGCTTCTAATCACGGCCTGCTGCTTCTGTAGTCTGTGGACTCCACGGTCTCGACCCGCATTTTTACATAACTAGAAGTTCAGCCCGAACAGTTATGTTGCAGCTACTGTATGAATGACAATTGGGTATTTATGCATATGGGCAGTTGTTCATGGAAATGAGAATTTGTTGTTAGATGTTGTTAGATATCATGGTTTATTGTCACGTTGTAATATAGGACAGTGTTTGTTGCAACATAGGCCTATATACAAACTAGACATGACATGACATGAAGTCATGATATAATCACCTGCACTCTTTTTTTTAGCATAACAAAGAATAATAAATTACACCAACATACAGTCTTGTATCATCTTTGCCTTACACACACACACACACACACACACACACACACACACACACACACACACACACACACACACACACACACACACACATGCATTTTAATTTTTCCTATTTTTGGTGTTCCACCAGCACCTTCTATCCTCACAAAGTCCTATTTCTGACAGTTGTGTCTTTCTCAGTTTATGGGCGGTTCTATGGTCTCTAGTCCGGGCGTTTCGGGCAGTATGTTGATGGAATCGTGCACTTTATGATAGAAGCATGACATTTGGCACACAGTTAGAACATGCCATATGGAACATTTTTGGCTATAGGACATCGCAGATTTGTCTTGGGAAACTTGTGTGAGCCAATCAAAGTTGGCGTCTCATAGACTTTACTATACAGCAAAATAATACGAAAAATAAATATACTTTAAGTAGCATGTGAGGGGTCAAACTAGGGGTTTTTCATGATTCTGAATACAATGCAAGCATTTGTTTTGCATGACATACATTTTGGTGAATGCGCACCACAACAACACAGGTTAATAACATATTGTGATTATTGAAATAAATGAAAGAGGCCTTCCTGCATTTTTTAAAATACTTTTCCCCCCTTTTTTCCGACATAGTCCCCAACATACTTGCGTCGTCTGCGTCACGGTAGTTACGCCCCTGCAACTAATGCATTACGTTGTATCTTGACAAAAGTACTTGACTGATCAGTTGTTGTTGATGTGGGTAGAAATCCAGTTTGACAAGGTATCTCTGTCTCCTCATACAGCTGACCAGCCAATAGAAACTCTTCCTCAACCAGCTGACCAGCCAATAGAAAGCCTTTGATTATCAACTTTCAACAATCAAAGTTCCACGTCCACAGACCAGGACCACTGACAGACAGGAGTCATGGCAGGTAAACCCACTGTACCAGCAAATAACTTTGATCTTCATTAATAACCATTCCCTACGCTTAGGCTATATGTATACCAACTGAACAATTACAGTAGCTGACAGTTGCAATTAGAGTAAACAAAACAAACAATGCAACTTCTGTGTATCATTCTATGTAAGTGTTACAGCTTGGTTGCATGTTATATCCTTCACACAGGTCAGGGTGATATTAGTCCTTATTATTGTTTGATCACTTTTCAGAGGGATATATATATATATATATATATATATATATATATATATATATATATATATATATATATATATATAAAGTATATGATGAGATGAGATGTGGCTAAGTATATAGGACATAGCAGTGGGCGTGGGTACTGGTGCCACTAAAAGATTGTCCATTATTTTAAGCCTAGAATCAAGCCATCCAGGAGTGAATCATTACCATAAAACCTTTGATTCTGTGAAAAGAATACATTTAAAACAGCTTAGCAAAGCAAGGCAAAGATAATAGTATATCATATAATTAGCCTATTTATTTTCAATTGATTCATTGATTCATTCATGCACTCACTCACTCACTCACTCACTCACTCACTCACTCACTCACTCACTCACAGAATCAAAGGTTTTATGGCCATGATTCACCAGATCATCCTGGATGGCTTCATTCTAAAAAATCATCGAAGGCCCTTGGGGGTGCCCTGGTGTTTGTTGTACTTTGTATTTTGTTGTTATATTGTATTGTGTTGTTATATTGTATTGAGTCCTTTCTTTCTTTCTTTCTTTCTTTCTTTCTTTCTTTCTTTCTTTCTTGTTATGTATAGATGCAAAGATGGCACTTCTTCTGAGTCTGGTTGTGTATCTATATCTGCTCTGCTGCACTGGAGGTAAAACATACAGTTTATGAAATTATAGATAGCTGGGAGGAACATGTCAAAAACCATCATGTTCATGCACTTGGTGACTAGTTTTAGATTTATGGCATGGGTAAACAAGTTGGGCTCACCCCCTAGTGGTATGTATGAATATGTGGAAGAAGTAGGCTAAAGCTTAGATTAGCTAGATCTTTATTGTTATATGACATATGAAGCTGGTTGGCTGTCTCATGGAAAATAAGACCTAGGAAAGGCAAACATTAAGAAATCGCAGATACATGCTCACAATGCCTCACGTGCTTGTAGCGTGGGGGTCGCAGTCTGGAAAGGTTGAGAACCACTGGCTTACTGATGAATTCATCTATCAATGAGGACGCACTCGTTTCCACAGTTCTGCCATGCGGCCCGTGCAGCATGATTGTCTAAACATTTACAGCAGTTCGGGGCAGAAGGCTGAGGCATTTAACTAGAATAGAATATAACTTTATTGTCACATCACATGAATTACACGTAAAACAGTGGGTGAAAAATATTGCAGTGCAGCTTAAAACAACAGCAGCAGTTAAAAGTGATAAAGTGCAAATTCTCGAGGAGCGTTAATTTAAAATCATAGAATATAAAAGATATAAACCTAAAAATATACAATAATCAAGTCCAGTGTGCCCAAGAGTAAAACCCGTCCTTCACTACTTCTTATTTAGCAGTCTCACTACTGTGGGGAAAAAACTGTTGAGCATCCTGTTGGTGGTGCTTGGGATGCTTATATATTGTTTTCCGGGACGAGGGTTTCTGCAGGCATTGAATATGTTATGGCTGGGGTGGTTAATGTCTTTTAAAATCCCTTTCGCTTTGGCTGCACAGCGTTTCTCAAACAGCCCTTGCAGGGATGGAAGTTGGCCTCCTATAATGCGCTGGGCTGTTTTCACCACCCTCTGCAGGGCAGCCAGGTCCAGTACAGTGCAACTGCCATACCAGGCAGTGCAGCAGTACAGCAGGATGCTCTCCACTGTACTGTTGTAAAAGGACCTGAGGATGCTGGGGCTTACACTGAACTTTTTCAGCTGCCGGAGGCAGTGGAGGCGTTGTTGGGCCTTCTTCGCCACGCATGTGGTGTGTGTTCACCGGCGCCTAACTCTGTCCCCACTAGGGGGAGCACAAATCCCCGCGAAAATCGGTTATTTGCAGTTATAAAGTGGTCCTTTATTAAGTCATTTTCGGGTGTCTTTGGGGCTTCAGGGGAGGACCTGGATATGTTGCTTGGTGCACCTTTTTTTAATAGGCTCTGACATGACCAAATAAATAGAACACTAGGTCTATGCAAGCCTTTCAAAGCTGCACATTAAATAGTTATCCTATACAACAGTGCCATTTTTAAAAGCAATGATGAATAGATGGAGAACGATGGCAGATTGTATCAAGATATGCTGCACAGTGCACACCTCGTAGTTGCTCATGCAAGACAATATAAATAATAGCCTAGTAAAGAGAAAAGACGTTGGCGATGGCCGATCTCGTCTTTTGCACCTGATAACTGCACAGCAAGCGTTTTATTGGAGCTGCAAGCTCTGCTCCCACAACGTGAAAGCCTTGTGATATGACATAAACCAGCATGAGAGAGACAGACAGAGAGACAGATGAGATGCTCTACTCACATAATACTGTATGCTGCTACGGAGATTCCGAGAGGTTAACGTGCCGTATTTCCAAAGTGTGTTCTTGTTTAAGTCACAGCATGGTTTAAATATCCTATCGTAAATATGAACTGTGGCTATAATATATTGTTTTTAATCCACGTGGGTCCGTGTTTACTTAGTTACACTAGACACTAGAGTTTCGAGTGTCATGGCAGCTGGGTTAAGACAGACTTCCTCTAAAATCGGATTTCAAAATAAGAGAAATAAGAGACACTTGTAATGATTAGTCAACACACTACTTTTATTTTTAGGTCTACTTAAAGGACGTACGTGTTAACGTGCAGTAAGTGACGCCAGAGCTAGGGTCTGACGCTAAATAAATAATTAAATAAGGACGCAAAAGCGCTTCACGTTGTTTGATCGGCACGCAATATTCCTGCGGGGGGGGGGGGGGGCGGCAGAACTGGGGGAGCCGTTGCTCCCCTTGGCTCCATATAACAGGCGCCAGTGTGTGTGTTGACCATTTAAGGTCCTCTGTTATGTTCACCCCGAGGAACTTAAATCCGCTCACCCTTTCCACCTCCACTCCATCGATGTAGATAGGGTCGTGCTCTCTCCTTGGAACCCTGTAGTCCACGATCAGCTCTTTGGTCTTACTTGCGTTGAGGGTGAGATTGTCCTCCTGGCATCGCAGTGCCAGTTGTCTGATCTCCTCCCTGTAGGCAGTGTCATCATCGTCGACAATCATGCCTATGACTGTCGTGTCATCTGCATACTTGATGATGATGTTGGAGCTGAGCTTGGCCTCGCAGTCGTGTGTGTACAGAGAATAGAGGAGGGGGCTCAGCACACAGCCCTGGGGGGCTCCAGTGTTCAGGGTCAGGGGGTCAGATGTCATATCACCCATTCTCACCACTTGGCGGCGGTTGGTCAAGAAGTCCCGTATCCAGGTGCACAGTGCCGGATGCACGCCCAAGACTTTGAGCTTTGCATCAAGCCTGGCAGGAACGATGGTGTTGAAGGCTGAATAATAGTCCACAAACAACATTCTAGCACACCTGCTGCCCTTGTTCTTCACGTCCAGATGTTTTAGAACGGAGTGGAGAGCCAGTGCAATTGCATCGTCCGTCGATCTGTTCTGACGATATGCAAATTGCCAGGGGTCCAGAGTAGGAGGCAGCCTCGCACAGATGTGGTCTCTCACCAGCCTCTCAAAACATTTGCATGCGATGGAGGTTAGTGCGACTGGTCTCCAGTCATTCAGCACTGCCGTCTTAGACTGCTTTGGGACCGGGACAATGGTGGACATCTTAAAGCTGTCAGGGACCACTCCCTGGGAAAGGGAGAGGTTAAAGATGTCCGTGTACACGTCCGCTAGCTGGTCCGCACAAGACTTGAGGACACGGCCTGGTATGTTGTCCGGACCCGAAGCCTTGCGGATATTCAGCCCTTTAAATGCCCTCTGCACGTCATGGACAGAGATGGTCAGCGGGCAGGTGACTTGGGACGGGGACGGTGCGGGTTGTGCATTGTCCGTAGCCTCCAGCTCGAACCTGGTGAAAAAAGTGTTCAGCTCTTTGGGAAGGGAGGCAGGGGGATTCTCGATGTGCTTGGTTCCACCCTTGTAGTTTGTGATGTTCTGTAGACCTTGCCACGTGCTTCTTACGTCACCGCTGTTAAATTGGTCCTCCAGTTTTGCCCCATACTCCTTCTTGGCCTTCCGGATGGTCCTCTGGAGGTCAGCCCGGGTGGTTCCGATGTCTCCAGCCTGAAAGGCTGCGTTACGGGCCTGAAGTGCCACCTGGACCTCGCTGTTCAGCCAGGGGTGCTGGTTGGGGTACACTCGGATGAGCTTCCTCTGGACAGTGTCATTGATGCAGTCTAAGATGTGGCTGTTGACTGCATCTGTGTAGTCACTAACATTGTCCTCAGAGGCCCGCCTGTGCACCCCCCAGTCTGTGTGGTGGAGCCGGACCTGGAGTTCAGTGAGGGACTGCTCTGTCCAGACACTGACTTCCCGCACTGTGACAGGTGTTTGTTTCAGCCTGTGCCTGTAGGCGGGCAGCAGATGGATGGCCATGTGGTCTGACTTCCCAGTCTCATTTTCCAATGGTGGTCGGAGCAGGGCCTTATAGCCATTCTTGACAGTGCTGTAACAGTGGTCCAGGGTCCTTTCTCCTCTTGTGGCCACTTTAATGTGCTGATAGTAGTGTGGGAGAACCTTTTTCAAGTTGGCCTTGTTAAAGTCTCCTGCCACTACAAGGGCAGCATTTGGATGTGCAGTCTCCTGGGATCTTATAAAAGCTGATAATTCCTTTAAGGCTATATCAGTGTTAGCTGCAGGATGTATGTAAACAGCACATAGAATTACAGCACTGAACTCCCTGGGGAGCCAGAAGGGGCGGCATCTAACGAGAAGACATTCCAGGTCCGCAGAGCAGTATGACGTCACTGTGTGTGTATCTACACACCATGCGTTGTTGATGTAAATACAAACTCCGCCCCCGCTCTGCTTCACTTTCGGGTCAGCTGTATTTCGGTCAGTGCGGTGGACAGAGAAGCCCTGTAGAGCGATGTAGCTGTCAGTGTGTTTATTTAACTAAGTTAGGCCTTGGTGGGGTCCACTTTATATTGTTGTTGTAACTGTGGAGATTGTAGCATATTCAATACATCCTTCTGGGATTTGGACCTTTTCAATCCCACCTAAACTTATGTTTAGGTGGGACCACCTAAACCACCTAAATGTTTAAAGGACAACTTTGTTTTTTTTACAACAAGGGTTCATATTTTAGATTGTAATTAGAGAAAAGAAAAGATGATTGTTAAAATGTTTTCATTTACTTTCTATCGTTTTAGTGATTTTGATTTCAGTGGGTGGGAGCATGCGTACAACTGGCACCACAATCTTTCATGGGCAGTTATGACTTTTGGGGGCTAGTAGTGTTACTGTAAATAGTAATAATGAAATAACTGGCCTATTGTGTCTAAAAAGACATATGCAGGCACCTGTATGCATGCCCCCACCCACTGAAATCAAAATCATTAAAATGGCTAAAACGATAGAAAGCAGTAAATGCTAAATACAATCTAGAATATAAGCCCTTGTTGTCCTTTAATATTTCTTGAATAATTATTTTAAATAAAATAATAAATTATGGATTGGGTGACTACCCTACACTAAATTGCAGCACAGCCTGAATGCAGCAGGTGCTCTGAGCCTTTGATTAGGCAGAGGTCTGTTATCAAGATATAACAGACCGCTGTTTTCAGCGATTGACCAATCAGAATCAAGCATTCAACAAAGCCGGGTAATAAAGTACAGTATAGCCTATGACAATAGAAATGCTCAAATCTCGAATCCTTGCTTTCATAATAGCATAACATAACAAGCATATCTAAAGAGTGAAAAAGCAGAAAGTGCACTCTCACAAATATACTAATAGCATTCAAAGAGTTCATGTGAGTAACACTACTTGTCTAATATCGCCCCTGTGTGTTCAAACGGTGTAACATCTACTTGTGCCACAATAGACTTCATAGACCATATTCACACAGCACCATGTTGGCATCTTGCATTGAGAAAAAAAAAAGAACACAGGGTGGCATTTCATTAACTTGATGGCAAATTGGCCACCATGTGAATAAAATTCACATGGTGGCCATATTATGGTCTATTAGCGTAATAGTGGAGCATATGTTCATTGGCTGATAAATCACGTTTGGGGGTTAGTGTTTGCCATCGGGTTACTGTTTCCCCAACTGTCACTCAAAGTGCCTCAAAGTGACTACTGGCCAATCACAATGAGTCTTTTCCAGGGCTTGCCAGAATGTAGTTATGCTCCACCGGTAGAAACTAAAATACAGAAGGTGTCATTAATTATTGTAAAAAAAATGTAATGTAATGTAATGTAATGTAATGTAATTTTTTTATTTTATTTTATTTTATTTTATTTTATTTTATTTTATTTTATTTAATATTTTTCTTGTCTTTCTTGGATCTCATCTGTGTTTCAATCCTAGAGCTGACACCAGAACTTACCTTACCTTACCTCATTAAAGGGTTATCTTGTTTTGTCTTGTCTTATCTTCTCAGGGAAATGCGTAATGGTGAAAACACCTGTTGGAGGTGATGCTGTTCTACCATGTCAGGCTGATCCAAACAAGAATTCTACCATTAACCGTACTACAATGGCTATAGAGTGGTCCAGACCGGGCTTAGAAACCATTGACCATTATGTGTACTACATGAGGGGAGGGACAGAAGTTCGTGGTGACATTAGTCCTTCCTATGAGAACAGAACGTCCCTCTTCATGGATGAAGTGAAGAAAGGCAACATGTCCCTCAAAATCTCCAATGTGACATCATTTGATGAAGCAAACTACACATGCACCCTTCCTGATATCAAACAGGAACTCACTGTTCAACTCTGTGTTGGTAAGGCAAATGTACTGACAACTAATAGTTGTTCATGTTTTACATTGTTGAAAATTGTTGAAATAGTTTTCATGGATCAGCCTATGCCCTTCTGAAATATCATGAGATTGTCTGGTAGTTGTTTTGTTAAACATGTGTTTTTATTAGGGCTGGGATGCGAATAAAAATGTTAATCTAATTAATTACATCGCACATCGATATTTGACCTGAGAAGCATTATTTTTCAAGTAAAACACATTTTGTTGTACGAGTGAATCAACGAGTGAGTTTTTTAAATCTAAATTTTGCATCCACTGGGACAAGCAAAGCGATCTGATCGCCTACTTCTCCCTTTGCGTTTGTTGTCTCTTCTTGGTTGGTGCATCGCTATGATCGGTATGCCCGAAACTGAAGGTTCTGTGGTGTAAAATCTAAGTGCGATTAAAATGTGTTAATTTTTTTAATCACGTTAATTTTCTGTAATTAATTTATCACAATTAATCAGTTAAAGTCCCAGACTTACTTTTTATACATACTCAAATAGTCTAGAACCCAATTCTTGCACATCATATGTATGCAGCCAGTATGTCTCTCTGCTAATCTCAGAACATCCTGCAGCATTAGAAGGAGATATATTACCTCTAGGGGTTGGCGATGACAAAAATATCGTACTTTTTTATATCTGACGTTTTGTGCGCTTGTAGATCTGCTGCAATGTAGATCTGCTGTTTTTGGTCTAGATACAGTACAGCAGTCTCATGCAGCTATAGATGCAGTACAGTGATCTCATGAAGCTATATATACAGTACAGTGGTCTCATACATCTATATATGCTGTAAAGTGGTCTCATTTTTACAATAGGTGGAAATTACATATTTGTACTTGCCTAAAACTGTATGAAATTGACATAAATTGGGTATGTCTGTACAGGGGGGGCTTGTAGGTATCCATGTAATCCATTTCATAAATATTGATGTGACAGCTAAAAGGATCATTTGGAAAATGGTGATGGCGTTTTCTTTCCCCTCAGTTTAACTTTGAATCATTAGGTATTTAGCCTCCTTCCCGATATGGCAACATAACGAGGTGAGTCCCGTTGGAAACCTGTTTAGAATCAAATGATATCTTTATCTTTGGCCTGCATCTAAATTTGAGTGAGCTACAGTCTACAAAAGACAGTCTCGCCAGCGTTCCAGTCAGCAATCTTGGGAACCACAAAGATGAGCACGTTTTTTAGACTTCCAAAAATGGGCATAAAAGGGATTGGATATGTGAAAGCATATGGTTGTTACTGTGCAAGACAGACTTTTCACTCCAAAATTGTGTAACTTAGTGTAGAAAATGTATATTTCTACAGGGCTACAAGGTAGTAACATGAAGAGTATTCTAATTAGGAATGAATGTAAAAATCCCTGCTTTATAAAAGCTATTTATTGATTATTGAGTTGTAACTATATTTGATCATGGATCTGTAAGGAGGATGGATGACTGAACCTCTGACCTTTATCTTTCACTTCTCTCTTCCCTCCTCTTCATCTGTCATTCTATCTCTAGAGGTTCCTACAAATGGAGGGTTTCCCGGGTGGGCAAGTGTTATCATCGCCCTCAGCGTCGTCATCATCACCATCATCATCGGTTTTTATTATAGACGAAGCATTCTGAACTGTGTTCACCCATACCTTCCCAACTGTGTTCACCGATACCTTCCAACTCCTGCGGATGAGGGTAACCAAGGTAAATAGGACGTAAAGACACCAACGTCATTTTTGCTATCTCGCAATTCCAACCGGCAGATTTGTCGCACCATGGGTGCCAAACTGCAGCCGGAAGTTCGGTAGAATGCCCCGGAGTCAGTGGAAGCCTGTGGAGCAGCCTGGGAGCAGCTCATGAATAAACACTATTTCTGAACTATTGAGACCTTTATAACATACTCAGCTCAGGAAAATAAAAGAAGGCATGTCACACATTTCTTTCTGCTGTGTTGACTTTCGATGTGTGCACTGTGACATTTTAACTAAACGTGCCAAGTATCGCAAGACTACCGTTTCCTGTCTGGGAACAAAATCTCACGATACTTTGGAGATAGAAACGATTACTGTTATTATTATTTAATTATGTACTGTGCACATCGAAAAGTACAGTGAGTGATTGTAAAAATACCTTTGATATGTTTTTTTTGTCTTTTATATTCCTGAACAGATTATATGACAAAGGTCTCAGTCATTCATAAATATTGTTTCTTCATGGTTTGTTCATGAGCTGATCTAGCCGGCTCCATTCACTGTCATGTACATATTTCATCGCACTTCCGGTGCGAGTTCTGGCACCCATGGTGAGCGTCATGGCCGGACATGGCGCATCTCCGTTGTCACATGATATCCCTTCCTTCCATACATTCCTTGAAGGTACAGTATGTTTCTTGTTTGAATTCAGTTCAACTAACTTCAGTGTATTTTTCAATCAATCAATCAATCAATCAATCAATCAATCAATCAATCAATCAATCAATCAATCAATCAATCAGATTCCGCACACCAGAACTTCCAACTGGTGATGAGGACAGGTACAGAAATCAAGCAATCTTTAAATGCATTATAGTAAATGAATTATTTCACTCTTCTTTCTCCTTCTCTGCCCCCTCCTCCCACCTGTGTATCTTTTATCCAGGCCTATGAATGCTGAATCTAGACTGTGACCTGAATGTGATGACACTGGTGCTCCAGTCATGTAGCCTCGCCATCCTGCTGCATTAGTCTCTTTTCCAATGTCATTACACTGCTGAATTTGTCCCAGAGAGAGAGAGAAAGAGAGAGAGAGAGAGAGAGAGAGAGAGAGAGAGAGAGAGAGAGAGAGAGAGAGAGAGAGAGAGAGAGATCTGGCCCAGAATATAACCTTATTTCAAGTAACATAAATCCTACAAACAGAATATTTAGCCACTGAAAACTACTCAAGGATAATGAAATAGTAATATTGTTTGAATCTCTGGTCTGTTATTGAAATTCTTAATTACTGTCCTCACTGGCCTCCCAGCATGTGCTCTTAAGCCCCTCCTACTGATCCAAAATGCCCGGTCTTCAACGAGCCAAAATTCTCACATGTCTTGCCACTTCTCCGCTCCCTACACTGGTGCGGCCCGCACTGAATACAAAACACTGATGCTGGCTTTCAAAGCCAATATAGGACCACAGAAACCCAGGTGGCGGATTCTTGGAGGCAAACCACTTACAGTAGCACTCGCCTTCCCCCAATGACCACAAATGAATGCTAGATAGCATTTTTATTTTTAGGTTTTTAGCTTTTTTTATTGATTGGGTGCTCGATCTTCCTACGTATTTTTTTCTAGATTGATATTTCTATGTATTTGATGTTGATGTATTTATGTATTAGCTTGCATCATGTATAGCATCTGCTAAATGCCTAAATTGTAAATTGTAATTTGATTTGATAGCTCTTTGATACAGCATTGTTGTGCTCTGAACTGTATGTAGTTCTACCATGCGCGCAGGGGGTAGGGGGGGACGGGGGGGATTAACACCTCCACTTTTTTTGGGTGGGGGGGATATCCCCTCCAGTGTTCAGGTCCAAGAAAAAGCCGCAAATATGATCGATTATACTGTACACATTGGCGGCCTTAACTATGTTTCATTGGTTTCAATTGAAACGGGCCTCGGCCGTCAGGGGGGCCTCCGACTGCCCGTCAGTCTAAGTCCAAATGATGGTCAATGCAAATGATCGTCCATCGAAAACCCCCTCTCACATTTGGGCCCCCTTTAACGTGCTAGTTCTGCCTATGTCCTGTTGCCAGGGGGGACTCCGACTGCCGGTAAATCTCAGTCCAAATAAATGACGCTCAATGCGAATGACCCTCCATCGGAAGCCCCCCTCAATGGGCCCCCCTCTATCACGCTGTCTCTGTGCCTGTGACGCTGCAGTGCACACCGATCGGCTTGACTTTGTAATACGAGCTAGGCGCGCGGTTTAGTTGTTGGATGGACTATCAAAACAAGTTGTTATTAGTTAGAATACATCACAGAGCCTTTCAAACGAGAGGGCACTTGTGTGTAAAGTTGGCAAGATTGTTCAACAACAATGCACGCTCATTTTAAGATGGCAACAACAAACATGGACGTAACACTGGTCTGTCTGTCGCATCCTATGGTCGTATCCAGTCAGATGAAACACGGTGTTAATCATGTCATGTGGACAGCTGGACACGTTAAAACGTTACCTTGAATGGAATATATATCTGAGGAGCAATTATGTTGTCAACTTCCCCAAAAGGCTGTCCTGTCCTATTAAACCAGACGCTGGGACAGCATCCACTGCTTGTATCCACAATATAACTTGTGAGTATCCTAATTTATTACTTAACATGTCACGCCAATGCGCAAATGGTAATGTGGGTACAGTAATTAATGTACAGTATTTGTGCAAGTTGGCCCTACAATTGTGGATAGCCTATGCATTATGTTCAAACAGTTCAATCCAAAACATAATGCTTATGGTTGTGTTAGGCTGCTTTTATACGGACCTGGTTGTCATTAATGCATACAGATATCTATGAAAGGTCTTTTTATTAGATGTCTGGTAGATTTTAATCGTGCCATGTCACGCTGTCCGGCAGTTTAAAATACTAGTGTGATCTCTGGTAATACAGTATATTTTTAGGGAAAAAAAATATATACTGTGTATAAAAATAAAGTGCTGCAGCTGTTGGCCTGTTACTCCTTCAATAAAAAGATCTAATATAGACTTAATGAATTCATGTGTATTTCATTTTAAAAATGCCTTGAAATCTGCGTAAAACAACTGTGTAATTCAGCTCAAGTGGAGGGGATATGTCCCCCCCTCCTCGGGGCAAAAGTGGGGGGGATATCACCAAAAGTGGGGGGATACCCCAAAATGTTTCAATGTTAATGTTAATGAGCTGAGTTGAGGGAGAGGCAGTTCATACTGAACAGAGCACTCGAACGTCATATCAAGAGTTTGATTAAAGAGTTCAAGATTATTTACCCAGAGTTGATGCAGCCAATGAGGTATTCATTGTTGTGTCATGTAAATATGGTGGGGATGCTGTTACTTATACCCGCTGCACCTATAATATTTGTGTCCTTGTATTCTCTTTACAATGCACTTTAAAATGTATAAACATGCTTGCTATCTTATTTTAAATTGGCATTGTTTTATTTGAGGAGTCTTTATTATTATCTCAATTTAAAGGAGCTTTATTGGCATGTTTTCATACTCTGTCATGTGCTTGTTTTCACAATACATCACTTGTTATTATTTAGTGTAATCTCGGCTAAATTGAAAATGAGGGTTCTGGCCTCAATGTATTTCCCGAGAAAACAATACCATTTGGCAGCAATTACCAATACAAATCTGTGGCCCGAATCCTATATTTCTTCCCAAGAAAACGCCATAATATCATGAATTGAATTGTCTCTGTAGAGCACTCCACCAAAATTGCTTTCACTTCTGCCAACGGGGGGCGCCACAAACACACAGTTGCACCATCTGTCATACAAACTCTACTCCAACAGCTTCCTCATGTCCTGATGGCTGCTCCTGTTGGCGACTGGACCTGGATAATATATATATATATATATATATATATATATATATATATATATATATATATATATATATATATAAAGATATATAAAGATTTGAGCTCCTTCACTCAGTGCATCCTCATTGCACTATAGCCTACCATCTGTAGGAGGAGTCATCAGTCAGTAACTCTGTGATAACAGTGTGCCAGTCAGTAAGTGAGCAGCAACACAGCATGGAGTTAACATATCTCTACCTTCTAGTCTGTGAGTGCAAACACACTGTACTATTATTATTTACTATGATTTGTGTCCATTTCAACCTGGATGGTGATTAATTATGCTTATGAGAACAAGATGAGGAATTTGCCTCACATACCGGTAGGCTATTTTAGGGCCATGGTGTTTATTATGCTATGTTAGGGTTAGAATTAGGCCTAGTAAAGTGTGTCAGACTGGCAGTATTGAAAGAGGACTGATGCGTGGGGAATGAGTTTGATGAAACACATGGGACTTGGACATAAACCTTGTTGCAACATTATATTACTTAAACGTTAACATGATGAAATAACCATTGGAAAGGGAAAGTCTGCCCATTCATTAGAAGGACAATATCACACTTTTCCTTCTATATTATATCATTCACCAGAGGAAGGAGCGTGTGTTTCCAATGAGTCAATTTACAATTTAAGAATTTAGCAGACGCTCTTAATCAAAAAGACTTACAATAAGCAAGGTAAATAGATCAGTCTAACATGGAGTTTAAAGTTGAATGTTATCGTCTGTTGAAAGTAATATCGAACTGTTGAAATATCAAAATATTGAATCTAAGTGCCTTAAAAACTATCCAGGGAAAATGTCCCTTTAAATTGTTAACTAGAAAAGAAAATTTCTAAGAAATTTTAAGTGTGCCTGCAGCTCGCTAAGTGTGTGCAACCTTGTATGTGTTAACATTAGCATATTTGTTAGCATTAGCATTTGTTAGCATTAGCATGTGTTAGCATTAGCATTTGTTAGCATTAGCATTAGCGGTTACGTTTTGCGCGTTTGTGGTGCCCCCTATGGGTCGAAGTGGAAATGCTTTTGGGTATATGTTCAGTATAGCGCCCCCCACTTGTGGTTAAAATTTGGTGTTGACTGGATGTTTCGTTTGTGATTTATGGCTACTTCTTACAAAACGGGCTCCTCCCGCTAACTTTGGAACCCTGTTACGGAAGAACGGTATGGACTATCAAAATATCGTTTAAATATGTTTATTGCATGATTCCATAGATCGTGTGTATCGATTTTTGTGACATTTGGAGAAAATATGTAGGAAAAGGAGCAAAAAGTGTGTTTTGAAGAAAATTCAAAATGGCGGAAAATCTATCCTGACGCAAATGGGCGTGGCCTATATGAGGAGATGCGTCATGACCCAAGGAATCCAGGGAAAAAGGAATTTTAATTTTCCGACCCACGGTTCAAGAGTTACAGGCCGAAAGGTAAAGTGGACTGTTATAGCGCCACCATGAGGCCAACTGACGAAATTATTTTTTATTTAATCCTTGATATCATTATAAATCTCCTCTCCAAGTTTTGAAACTGTAGCCCCTATGGTTTGCAAGAAAAAAAATATTGAATGTGAGTTTTTGCGATTCCCATTATAAGTCAATGGGTAAAATTAATTCACTAATAAATTAATATCAATTAAACGATACAACTTTTCTCTTAGAAAAGTAATAGCACCCCATTCCCGGCCGAGCCGCACGTTTTGATGTATATATTGCGTCGGTGGTGTAAATCGTGCGGCAGTTATTACGTGCCGAAATTTGCAAGGAACTTAATTACTTAAGTATGGCGGATTACAATAAGTGTTTTGCCATTGCGTTGCATGGCAGGCACACTTAATTAATAATGTATATTTGTACCTTTGGGTCCCGGGGAGTCCCACATTTCTCCTTGGTCCTTCTTGAGCTGCAAGAGGTTTGACCCCTGGTCTAAAGCATGGGTCCTCAATCTCCTCATCCTGGGGTCCATAGACGTTTCATGAACATTTATAAATATGTAGAACAGGTGTAATCCCATACGGCTATCTCTCGCTACTGTTTTGGGTAGCCTACATCTTATTTTTCTTTCGGCTAGTTCCCATCAGGGATCGCTACTGCACATCTGTTTCAATCTGCGTCAGTTTCCAGTGTCTTCCTAGCATAGGCGGCGGGTGAGCCAAACGTTTGGCGAGGCTGCACCCCGCCGAACCCCCCCCCCCCCCGGTGGAGGGGGGGCGCGCCTCCACCGGCTGTGTCAGACACTGCCTCCATGCCATTTATATACAAGAATACAGCGACCCAAACAGTTACAGACCTATCTGACACAATGACAACAATCTGTAGGTCTACACAATAGACAACAGTATGCACACACATCACATCTTATGCAACCAAATTACGCACGGTGACGGCGCAGCCGCGCGCGCGCGCGCACACACACACACACACACACACACACACACACACACACACACAATTATTCTGTTGATACAGGCTTTCAGCTGCGCGATAGAGAGGAGAAGTCCTAACAGTTGACTGTTCAGGCAATAATACTCACAGATGAAGTGTTCCACTTCCAGAATCAGAAAGTATCCGTGATGATGATAATATCATTGTATAGTTTCCTCGCTGGCGTAATTGTCCAATGTCGACGCCATGATTAATGCCTTTGTTTGCTTGTGCATCGCTGTCTGTCTCATTTGAAAGTGTCTGTGGTATATTTTAGTTGATACAAATTACAAAAGGTTTTGAAAGTGCGCGGTCCACTGCAGCCATCATCACTACACTTCTCACTAAACGTAAACAAAACAACATTGTCTGTCTGTGAATGCTCTTCCTGTTGTCCTTCACAATAAAGTGTCCCCCTTTACTTCTTCCCAATGCGTGACATTTTACTCAGAAAAATAACACGAAATAGGTGTAACAGAGGCAGCGCGATGACGGTCAGGCAGGTTCATTTGGACTGAGACTGACTGTCAGTCGGAGGCTTACGGCCGGGCCCCCGCGGTTCATATATTATATAATTTGCAAAATACCCAGCGTAGCATTTGGGAAGGCACAGCCTCCCCTGGCCTTATTGACCCGCCGCCTATGCTTCCTAGGTGGCTGCTGTCTCTCACCACATCCATAAACCTACTCTTTAGCCTTCCTTTTCGAGGGACAGAGAATACACTTCCCTGTGATTCCCTGCACCGGAACATGCTGCGACGCTGCCGCGGCAGGTGCCGGACCGTTACCTAACCCTAACCTTAACTCTAACCCTAACCTCAGTCTGTCTGTCTGTCTGTCTGTCTGTCTGTCTGTCTGTCTGTCTGTCTGTCTCTCTCTCTAGTGGTTTATGCCATGATGAGTGTCTCAGCAGAAGTTCAGAACAACGGGGATGTTATGAGAGGTAAGCCTGTTGTCTTCCACTGACCAAATTAATTTTAGATTAAAATTATTCAGAACTATCAATGAAATCAGAAACTCTAGAAAACAGAACATGACCCATCTATCAGGAAATCAACTTTCCTCTCTCTCTCTGCCCTACAGCCTCTCTCAGACTCAGTCCTGACAGATCTCAGTACTTTAAATTTAAGTCTGTTATTCTGAGCTGTGAGGACAGACAGTCTGACTCTACTGTCTGGACAGTGAAGAGGACCAACATCAAACGCATCACCTCAGAGTGTGGAGGAGATGACTGGGGGAGGAAGAACTCAGCAGGGTGTCGTGTCAGCTCCATGCAACCTTCTGACAGTGCAGTTTACTGGTGTGAGTCTTCAGAGGGACAGAGTAACACTGTGAAAATCACTGTGACTGGTACGTTCAGCAAAGTATTTAATGTTAAAACCTCATCATGTTGTCATAGTGTTGTTCAGAGTGATGTAACTAACCTCAGTCTAATGTTCTTCTATTCTTAGTCTAGAGGATAATGACCATATTTTAGGTGAATCGTCTACTTTTTCATAAAAGCGTGAAATTTGGTACACTTGTACAGTTTGGGGCACATTTTCAGATATGGAGCCATTGCAAAAACGCCCCCTGGTGGCCATGGCGGCCATTTTAATTTCTGCCATTACTAATTATTGTATTTTGCATCATAACTCCAGAACCAAGCATGATAATACAGAATATGTGATATGATATCTACACCTATGTTTTGATGGTCAAGGATTCCATTGATATCATTTACATCATAAACTGTCCATAGGTAATGGTCAATTCATTGATGTTGTGAGGTAGGCCTAGTCCTGTGGATTCTTCCAATTTATTTCCACTTTTTCATAAAAGCATGAAACTTGGTACACTTGTACAGTTTGGGACCCTGAATACTGTCAGATATGGAGCCATCACAAAATCGTCCACTGGTGGCCATGGCGGCCATTCTAATATCCACCGTGGCGGCCATTTTAATATCCGCCATAACCAAATAATGGGGGCATGGTACTCTGTAGTGCTGTCGCCTCACAGCTAGAACGTCCTGGGTTTGATTCCCGCTGGGGGTCGCTGTGGGCTCACAGTCATCAGTGCCCACACCCTAGGTGGGGTTGGCAAAAGGGCCTTTCTGTGTGCAGTTTGCATGTTCTACCCATGTCTCCTAGGGTAGACACCCTCACAAAAAAAACATGCAGTAATCCTGGTCTCTATAATGCCTCCCACTGATGAAGGGGAAAGGAACTGGTTGGAATAACGTGTTCCTTCCACACGCTACTTCCAACCGGGGAAGTTCCTCCCTGTCAGGTGATAAGAAGCGGCCTGTTCACTCCTCATGCACTGAAGGAAACATGAGCTCAGTTCGGGGCCCTCCCCAGGTGTGGCAAAGGGAGAGCAGAGCCCAGGATTACAGCTTACGCAATTAGCACTGGATGAAAAAATGGGTTACAAAAATCGTGGGATATTTTTTTTTAATATAACCAAATAATCTATTTTGCATCTAATTTCCTAAAACATAAATGATAATACCGAATATGTCTACACCTATGTTTTGATGGTCAAGTATTCCATTGATAATGTGTACAACCATCATCAACTGTTCAGATGAATGGTTAATTATTAGTCAATTCAGTGATATAGTGAGGATTGCAATGAAATAGATGAGATTATACAGAATTAAATATAAAGCATATGTCATGCCACTAACTGGGGCCTGATTAACTGTTGGTGTCCACAATAAGTATTTATTTTTGGTTGACTCATCTAAGTGATTCTTTTGTGAAGATATGTCATCTGCTGAACCCCTTCATGAAGCAAGTACCTTGATGGTCATGTCCGAATTGATGGTCATGGCAAAGATTTAGTGCAGGTGATATGGTTGCACGTTGCTTAGCAGGATACTACAACAAAGCTGCCAAACTGCACAAAAAATACATGTTACCAATGATATGGTATGTCACAGCATAGCTTTGCTGAGCTGGTTTACTATATTGAGAATGTCTGTGCAAATGAAGAAATTAAGTCTGTCTTTATTAAACTGTACTCCTGCCGCCTAGATCAACTGAGCCAGGAACAGACATCAAGGGTTAACTCCACAAAGAATAGGGTTAGGGTTAGGGTCAGTGACTACCTGTATCCTGGAAAATCAACCAGCAGAACACATCTCCAGGGCAGCCTCTCATGCCAATAAGCTGCAACCAAAGGAACTCACCCCTGCCATCTCAGTTCTCCTTCCCCTAAAACCCTGATGACTCAAAATCAGTGGCCATGATTCATCATGCAATGAATGTCATCAATCAAGTTGTACAGAGGGTACATCCAGGACAAGTACAGTACCTGTTGTGACTCTGCACAACTTAGCCAAACGAATACAGTGGAATTGGCCCCTTTCACATGAAGAAGAATTTTGTGATTGTCTTAGGAGGACTGCATATTGAGATGGTGGCTCTCAAGATACTGGGGGGCTGGCTAGAAGGTAATGGTTCGATGGAAGCCATTGTCCAAGCGAACATACCGGTATAGGCACCCAGGGAGTTGCAGATTCCTTTCTGAAAGCTTAAAACAAAATAAATACTTATTGTGGACACAGTAAATTAGCCCCCAGTTAGTGGGATGGCATGAAGTATGCTTGAAATGTAATTCCGCATAATCTCATCTCTCATCAAAACATAGGTGTAGACATCACATATTCTGTATTATCATGTTTGGTTCAGGAGTTATGATGCAAAATACATTAATTGGTAATGGTGGAAATTAAAATGGCCACCATGGCCACCAGGGGACGTATTTGCGATGGCTCCATATCTGAAAATGTTCAGGGCTCCAAACTGTACAAGTGTACAAAATTTCACGCTTTTATGAAAAATATTTGGACAAAACCACGGGACTACCTCACAACATCACTGAATTGTCCATCAAATAATTCACCCGAACAGTTTATGATGTTTTACATGATATCAATGAAATCCTTGACCATCAAAACATAGGTGTAGACATCACATATTCTGTATTATCATGTTTGGTTCAGGAGTTATGATGCAAAATACATCAATTGGTAATGGTGGAAATTAAAATGGCCACCATGGCCACTAGGGGGCGTATTTGCGATGGCTCCGTATCTGAAAATGTTCAGGGCTCCAAACTGTACAAGTGTACCAAATTTCACGCTTTTATGAAAAAGTGAACGATTTTCGTCACTATCCTCCAGACTGTTATTTATCATTGTTCAGATGGAGCTGTGATCCTGGGGATGCCTGTACTTCCTGTGATGGAAGGAAGTGATGTCACTCTGCACTGCTGGTCCAAAACCGAGACGTTTCAAAGACCATCCTCTGACCGTCCAGCTGATTTCTATAAAGATGGATCCCTCATCAGCAGTGAGTCTACAGGACAGATGACCATCCACAGTGTTTCCAAGTCTGATGAAGGACTCTACAAGTGTCTCATCTCTGGCCTTGGAAAGTCACCAGAGAGCAGGATGGATGTGAGAGGTGAGTTTAATGTGTCATAAACCCAGACTTTATTTGACCTGCATACAAGGAGGTTGTGCTGTAGGCCTACCGGTATAACCCCTAGGGCTGATACGACCAGAGTTGGGCATAATTGGCTTCTCAGGGAGAGTAATATGTTACTAGACTATCACTCATTTAAAAAATAATTATTAGATTACATACTTTTACCTGTTTTTCTGCATATTCCTACTGTATATTGGAACAATAAGCATCCTTACAGGACGAATACAAAATCTACCAAACCTCTCAGACACTTAAATAGTGCTTACATGGCTTTGTTATTGAGATGTAGGAGCATGGATCTAACCCAGACCTGGACTTAATTACATTATAACTTTGCCCGATGGCACATACGTAAAAACTGATCTCCAAGCTATCAATCAATGTGCAACATTGCAAAGTGCTGCTACTGTAGCTTGTGAATCTGTTCTTTTTGTGCATGTGACAACCTCCTACTATGGTGGTGCATGAACAGGATGCTCCACAGCTCTAGGCTGCTCTATGTAACTGCCAGCTGGACACACTGCAGCTCATAGACAATACAACACAATTAACAATAATGCATTGCACCTGTGCAGCTGACTTGCAGAACCTGGGATGGGGTCAAGATGGGGAGAATACAAGTGTGGAGAATATAATATAAATATACCCCTGCCATACCCAATTGACGCCCCTGGCTCAGTGGCCTTGTGGTTAGAGTGTCCAGCCCTGAGACTGGGAGGTTGAGGTATGATCCCTAGCCGGGTCATACCAAAGACTCAAACTTGTACTTGTACATCAAGCTGCCTCACGCTATACAGAAACAGGAGATATGATCCTGCCCTATGGGCCTATAATGGCCCGGCAAGGCTTACTATAATGCAGCCTTACTTGGATCTGTAATAATATAACTGTTTTGGCATTTGTAATTACAAGTAGTGTAACTGTTACACTACTTGTTACTTGGGAAAGTAATAACATTGCATATTGTTAAGAAACACATTACAGCCCAACACTGGATATGACAGCTGACAATGCAAGCTAAAACAATATCTTCCCTAGGACAGTTGACTTCCCACATAGATCACAAGGTTACAATAAACCTCCTCCATGTCAATAAGATTACAATTAGTTTATGTTAGTTTTAGAACATAATCATGCAGTTTCTACTAGAGATTTAACAGTGGTATCTTTAAAGGAGTAGTTCACCCCCAAAAAGATTTTTCTTTCTATTGATTATACTCACCCAATGGAGACTTGAGTTCAATAATATTTTTTGGTATTTGTCGCATTCCTAAGACAAAAAAAAAAAATGATTATACTAATAACCTCTCTTTGCTAGCAGTGTCTGGACCAGTGGAACAAACCTCCCCACCAGTACCAGAACACACTCCTTCATCACCTCCTTCTCCTCCTCCTGCTGCTGCAGTGGTTCTGGGTTTTCCACATTTCGTGGTTCTGATCGTAGGACTTGGTTTTGTGATTCTACTGACCATCCTTCTGGTGCTGCTGTGTCTGTACAGAACATCTAAAGGTGAGTAGGATACTACTACATTAGATGGATTATATTACAATCACTGAGAAAGTCTCAATAAAGAAGGATTACAGATTTCCATGGAACTTACTGCACGTGTCCATTTCCCCCTTTTATTTACAGATCCATGTTGTGTCAGGTAAGCACAGTTTTGTTCTGTCTGTTTATCTACAGAAGTAGGTTATCAGTGGTTCTCAACCCTTTCAGGTCATGACATCCCAAAAGAACCCTGTAATTGAACTTGCAGCCCTCCCATCCTGGCAAGCACATAGAACGATAGGAGTTGAGGCGTTACATTTAGTTGGACTATTGTGATTGAGGTGAAAATAGACAATCTGCATGTTGTGAGACATTGTGAGTATGTACCGTTGGTGCCTGTTGAGATTGGCACATGTTCTGGGGCAACCTGCCAAGATCACACATGTCACACGTGTCTTCCAGGCATGCAAACTTGTAGCTTTTCGGCGAAAATCGCCATTTTGAATCCAAATTGGTAATTTGTGTGAATCGTGCAGATTCGTTAAAAAAACTGTTTAGGGGGGTGTTGTATCGTCAGAGCAGCAGTGAGAAGAGGAGCGTTTATTTCTTATTATTTACTCCGTCCGTTTTGTCAGTACAATTGTGTTGAAGGTGGATGGGGAAGTGGGTCGTTTTATTTTTTAACAAATCAAGCGCTCCCTTCTCTTGCACGCGACGTCAACTGCAGGCAGCGCTCAGTCAGAATGAGCCCAGCCAGCCCCTGTACTGCGAGCCACAGAGCAGAGCGCTCAAACTCAAAGCTTGCAAAGTTGCTGTAGTGTGGTCGTGTACTGTAGTTGTGGAGTGACTGTGGACTTATGGTTTTTCATTCGCTTCCATCGCGGTTGTGCGCTATTCTGCATCGATGTGTGACGTTATATAATCGATTGTAGTCTTGTTGATTTTACTCGACGATGATGCGCTAGCCACATGCTAACGCTCGGCTAGTGCCGTCTCTCAAGAACAGACTGAGCTCGAGTTAAATGGTGCATTTATATAGCGCTTTTATCCAAAGCGCTTTACAGAGATTGTGCATTACATTCACCCATTCACGCACACATTCATTCACCGGTGGAAACCATGCAAGGCACCAACCAGCTCACCGGGAGCAATGTGGGGTTCAGAGTCTTGCCCAAGGACCCTTCGACATTAACTCAGGGGGAGCCCGGATTCGAACTGGGAACCCTTCGGGAACCCTTTGTGCTCTAATAACGGTTTCTCTACCCCTGAGCTATGCCACCCCACAAGTATAAGTATAAGTATAAGTGAAAAGGATCAACCTTTTCTTTGACTTTGACGATGGCTAGATTTAGGGTGACCATATTTTCAGCTACTATTATTTTAATTCTGGCAAAAACCGGGACAATTTTGCAGTGAATGTTGAAAACCGGGACATATTAGTGTTTTAGAGATATTTGTCGGGACACTGGGACACGCAGCTTGAAAACGGGACTGTCCCGGGTAAACCGGGACGTCTGGTCACCCTAGCTAGATTGCAAAAAGTCAGCCAGGAGAATCCACTAAATAAATCATCTGTGATTTACAACACTGTTTCCCAAACCCTGGGTCGGGACCCATTTGTGGGTCGTTGACACATTTTTATGGGTCCCTTCATTTTTGGTTTTCTACATTTCGTTTTTAATTACAAAAAACAATTACAAAACATTCCCTCCCCAAAAAGCTAAACATTTCATGATTAAAAAAAATTAATTATTTTTCTAATTTCATGAATAAATAAAATACAAATGATCAAAGAAATGATCTTAGAAAACAAATAGGCCTTTTTAAGAAGTAGTGAAGATAGCCGATCTACAAGCTCACAGTGTGCATTGTGTCTGTCTATGCCTATAGACAAGTCCCTAAATATTAGGATACTACTATAACTATATCTGTAGGCTATTTTATATTCTTATTGTAGATATAATTTTCTTTATTATATCTAGAACAATCGGTGGTAGGCAACAAGTCCAATTTTTCTTCGTGCAAATTCACTCGACCCGTTCCGAAAAGGTCAAAAATTTTGCGCGCGGCGCACATTTTAACCCCTGAAATTTTGTCACCTTTTTCACCTTGGGGCTGTTTGCATGTCTCTTTTTTAGTTTTTCACTCTCAAAAAAGCACCTGCAAATTAGTGCATTGAAACTACATTGCCGTGCATATCATGGGGTGATCACTGCTTGCCTCCTGTGAATTGTTTTATTTTATTTTTTGTTTATTTTATTTTTATTTTGTTGCTGAGTGAGGTCAGCAGACAAAGTGACGTGAGTGAGATGAAAAAACCTGGGTGAAATCTGCCAATCTCAATATTAGGCACTAACGGTAGATCAGCAATTTTCACAAATGTTTGCCTCTTTCTCAAGTAATATTTCACAATTTGGCCAATGTTTGACCATTTTATACAGTAGAATTATTAAAGTTCCTTAAATTGTCACTTTGAGAACAGATATAAACAGGGATTCAAACCTGGGTCTCCAACATCTTGATGATCAACCATCACCCAAAGGGAAATTCCCATGGACCGAGGGAGATATTAGACTTTTGAGGCCATAAGGTTGAGGCAGTGAGTCACTTTGTTACAGATACCCAGTATACACATACTGTATACTGTATGTTGGTTTGTTTACTGTTGAGATAAAACTATGTTGCACATTAAGCAAATTATCTGGGGTCCCCCCTGGGGGTCCCGACCCGCAGGTTGAGAACCACTGATCTACATGACAGCAGCACATTGCATCTTGTTTTCTACTTCATGTCTAATTACCTTTTTTATATGTTTTAATTACAGACCCATTCAGTCTCAGGGAACCAATCAGGGCTCTGCTTCAGACCAGACGACCAATCAAAGTGGGACACCTGATAACGTGTACTGTCCACTGCAGTACGGTCAGTCTTTGCAAGACATACAGTGTGTGTGTGTGTGTGTGTGTGTGTGTGTGTGTGTGTGTGTGTGTGTGTGTGTGTGTGTGTGTGTGTGTGTGTGTGTGTGTGTGTGTGTGAGTGTCACACACAATCTTACAATTTGTCAATGTTAATGGTTATTTATTCACATTTAGGCAACACAAGCACCTATGGAGTAGTGAATCGAATCTGATGACTATAAAAATGGTACAGTATATTGTTCAAATGTTCTCATCATACTGCTTATTCGTATTCTGATTAGTAGCTGTTGAGTAAAATGTGATTTGTTAAGGAATAGGAATTGCAACTGAGAGATGAGAGATAACTATGTATTGTGTATGAGCCACATTAAAGCTTCTAATCATCTTTCAACTCATGTTTCAGTCACAGGATCAGCAAGGCCTCAACGTGCAGCTGATCCAGTTTATTCAAACATCAGGAATCAGGAGTGAGTCTGCGTACAATGAAACCCTTTGATAATGGATGGGGAGGTAAGGAAAGGTCGCCGGATGAAACCTCTGCCGTCTCGCCTCTGCATCGCGGCCGTCTGCCGGATGAACCCTCGTCCGCCTCGACTCAGCCTCCCGGCCTTCGGTCTGATGACACCTCTGTGGCTGCCGCCTTGTCTCAGCATCCTGACCCTCTGCCCGACGACACCGCTACAGCTGCCCCGTCCCAGCGTCAAGGCTGTCCTCCAGACGACGTCTCGTCTCGCCGCACCGCCTGATGACACCGTTGCAGCTGCCTTGCCCCAGTGTCCAGGCATCATCTGCCTCGTCTTGCTGTTCTGCCTGTCCGCCGGATGGCTCATCTGTCTCGTCACATAGTCCGCCAGAAGACGCCTCATCTTCCTCGTCTCACCGCCCTGGCCGTCCACCTGACGGCGCCTCTGTTGCTGCCATCTCGACCCAGTGTCCGGGCGGTCGGCCGGACGGACGGACGATGCCTTTTCTGCGGCCACCTTGTCGAGGCATCCTAGCAGTCCGCCTGACGTCATTGGCCCAGCCCTGGTCCTGCATCCAGGCCGTCCGCCTGATGACACAGCTGCTGCCCCGCCCCAGCATCCAGGCCGTCCTGCTGAGATCACCGACTCAGCCCTGGTCCTCCATCCTGGCCATCCTCCTGATGTCGCTGACTCAACCCCGGTCCATCATCCGGGCCGTTCACCCAATGTCTCCGGTTTTGCCTCATCACAGGCTCCAGGTTGTCCTACTGGGGTCCTGGTCTCGAGACTGTCTGTTCCCTGGACTCCCTCCACCCACCCAGCTGGGTGTTCCTGATCGGCGTGGTGGGACGTCTGGAAGCCGTCCTTTGAGAGGGGGGTACTGTCATGGTCTGTGCACTGTGTGGCCATACTTTGGCTCCTTGGGGGTGTAGGCTTGCCTCACCTGTCTTCACTCTCTCATCAGCTCAACACCCACAGGTGTGACCACTCTGCTAATCACCTACTCACTATAAAACTGGTCTCATTACACACACACACACTGCCAGAACATACTTTGTCATTTCCGGAATCTGTCTTGCATGGTTCCTTGGTTCACACTGCTGTGAGGTGGTCATGTGTTGGACCTCCTGATTTAAGCATACTACTGCGTATACTGCATATTTAAACTTCTTGTGTTTTGCCTTGTGGCTCAGAAAGTAGTAGTTTTCGTGGTATTGTTTTGGGACTTTCTTTGTAGGCCTTTTTGCTTTTTGAAAAGTTTGTTTTTGGACATTCAGATTTTTGCTTGCAGTTTCTGCTACGTTTGTTTTGTAAGCCTAGCTTCTATTTTTGAATAAATCTTTATTTTGAACAGTTCCTGCTTGTGGCTCTGCATTTTGGGTTCTGTCATGCTGTTAATCATGACAGAAAGTAGGTTTTCAACATCTTAAACCTGTTTTGGTGAGCAGATGAAATGTATTTTTTACTTTTTACTACAGACGAGACTGAGCAGCCTGGGCTGCCGTGGCTGTGGCAGTCATCATCGGTCCTATGGAGCGGCGGACTAAACTTAGCCTGTAGGCTAACATGGAGGCTAACATTAGTCAGCCGGCACACAAAACACTTCCATCCGATTGCTTTGTAAATCCACAGGGACAAGCAACGCTGTGCATACATGTATGCATGCTAGTAGTCACTGGGGGAGGTTGCTTGTTGTGGTCTGACCATAGAGTTATAAAAGACTGGCTCGCTATCATGGAGGGCTACTACGTTCCTAAAATTACACTGATCTGTTGGTGGTTAAGTAGGCTACCACGTTAATTTAAAAAAGAAGCAATGTTTTGTTGCTTAAGCATTTTTAAGAACGATGTTCTCTGTTTTGGTTCACGCAATTTAAACACCAATTTGGACGCCCCCGTCCTGATTTTTCCCAGGCATGCTCCCTGGGACCCCCCAATTCCCACGGAACAAACCCTGTCCTTTTTGGTTGCGGGGAACAGCAGAACCAAAAAATTGCCGAAATCCAGAAGTTGAACTCCAGATGACCTCAAAGAACGCGCTGTTGAGGGCATGGCATATGCAAATGAGCCATGTGCTTTTTATTCTAATTAGCCATGTGTTCATGTGGGTCCGACGTGTCTATACTGCATAGAGAAGTAAAAGTCTGTCATTCCAAATTTACTTGAGGAAAAGTAAAGTATTGGAATCAAGTAGCAAAAGTATAAGTACAAAATGTTTGAAAATAGCAGATCTACCACTCACAACTTTTAGATCTGCTATTTTCAAATAGCTTTGGTATAAATTAAAATAGGGCTTAAGTGGTTTATGTATGTTTTATCATAATTTATATTTTCAAAGTAACTAACATTTTCAAATAATTGTAGGGGAGTAAAAGTACAATATTTGGATCCCAGATGTAGTGGAGTACAAGTAAAAGTATTGGAAACTGGAAATACTCAAGTAAAGTACAAATACCTCAAAATTGTACTCGAGTACAGTACTTGAGTAAATGTCCTTTGTTACTTTACACCACTGACACTGTAAATAATTGCAAAACAGTGCACATGTCTTATTTTAAGTTGTAAAGATATTTCTTGTATTAAATTATGCTCTGCAGTGGCACAAGGGACTCCCAGTGTGGCAACCCAAAGACAATAAAAGAGTATGGCCACAGCCAAGCGACCCTGGGTGGCAGGTGCCTTGACTTAGAGCTTGTACAGAGTGCTGACAGAAGGCTTGTCCATCTGCATTTTGAGCTACAGTCTATGATTTTGAGAGGGGACGTAACAGTCTATAAACACAACAAGACCTCTGTCTAAACACCTGAACGTGGCCATCGTGTCTTCTGGTCTGTGGAATGCAAAAGAGCACATTTTACCTATACCTATACCTATAAGTGCCGTTTTTACTGTTGCTACGCTTAAAAATGTAAAATAACAAGTGGAGACCATAGACATTCAATAATAGCTACCGGTATGTAGGTATTTGGAGTTGGAAATATTGAGGTACAGTATGACATTTTTAATCTCACAGCCCCAGAAAGAAAATAAGGAAGTGTTCATTTGAGCGGTATATAGTTCCTATCATTTTATAATGGACAATTTACTTTTCGGGCAAGTGGGCATGACCTTTGGGCAAGTAGAACATGACCTGTGCTACCCTTTTTCTTTTTTTCTTTTTTTATTTATCCCACAATTTTGTAACCCATTTTTCACCCAGTGCCAACTTTTTCTTTTTTACACATGCACTTTATAATAAAAAATGTTAAAAGAAAAATTCAAAGACTCTTATTCCCTTAATTCAAAGAAAAAAGACATGAGAGAAATCAGAGTGTAATTTACTATATTTTGAGAGAGACAGACAAAAGTTAACAGTACAGAAAACATCCAATCCGTTTCATGGTTGGAGATCTCTCACAAGATGGTGGTCAGTAGCTGGTCAGACATTCGTATATAAATAATACAGTATATGACAGTTAGGTTCCTGTTAATATGATGAGGTTGCCACATCCATCAAAAACATGTGGGGGTCTTCCTAGTAGATTTCTACAAAGGCAGTTAAACTGTTGTTTTGGGGCCACAGTTGATATTAAAGGCAGAGCGTCCTCATTTCCACCAGACAGTGACCTGGCCTTGTGGGTGCAGGTGGCATGGCACAATATATACTGTATATTGATTGAATTCAATTATTTATATCGATAAATAAACAAATCAAAACACTGATGAAAGTCATTTCTTCAATAACACTTCAAAAAAAGGACCTGTAATTTTTCCATTAGGGTTAATGAGAACACACTGCATGTGTTCTGTATATGTGTGCATACTTGTATTACTGTGTGTGAGTCTGTAACTCTAACACTGTCCGAGTTGAGGGGAAACCTTGAAATGTAAAGGTTTGAGAAACACTGGTATAGACATTGAGCAATTGTCCTTAGGCTTACAATTAGTAATAGATTCAGCCCTGGGTTAGGATTACGATAAGGCATTCAAAGGATAGATGTAGGGGTCAGGGTTAACGTTGTGTCTGATGTATACGTGAGCAGGTGTGCAACAAGTATAACTAAGGCTTTAGACTTAGGGGTTATAATGGCCCCCCAAAAAATAAATAAAATTGTCGTCCTAAAATATTATTGTCCAATAATCCTAGACTCTATGATGATGATGATGGGCGATGCGGAGACGTGCGGGGACATCCAGATACGTAGGGTTCTTCAGGTCACCAGGCCTCCTCGGGTAGTTTTCCTACGGGCAGAGAACCGTAAATAATATGTAAATGTAAATATTACAACAGGACATCTGTGACAGTAGGTCGTTTTCAGCACTGTGTGGAGTTGCACCCCATATACGGCAAGTTAACTACCAGTGCTTTGGTAATACCTTGCCACACCATGTCTAGTTATGTGATTGTGAATATGAAATAGCCAATCTATACGGGGTCATACGGGGTCCTCCCTATGTTCCAGGTTCTATGTTCCCCACTTCCCCCCCAAAAAAGGTTCTATGTTCCCACACCCACCCACCAACAAAAAAGGTATGTTCCCTGCCCAACCAAAAAAGGACTTATGTTCCCAATACCAATTCCCAATTTTCACAACTCAAATGCAGGGACATCTGGGCACTAAGAACATGTGGGCAATCCTAATTTAAGTGCCTACTCGTCCAGGTGCTCT